>NC_056725.1:1846493702-1846722157 GCF_019279795.1 Protopterus annectens | reverse complement strand
TTTGGCCATGGGTTTGCCATTAAAAAGTTGTGTGGTATAATAGTAATACATTTACTGGACCTTACACTGATTGTGATGGATGATATATTTCTTTACACATCAGCTTGATGTATATCTGCTGTGGCTAGGTGGTGCATCATGTTGCATACAGTGTGCCAGGTACTCTTGTATAGTCTTATATAGTGATTTTATTTTGTTGCTGTGCAGAACATGATTCATCAGATAGAGAGTGAGTATGGCACTTTCAAGCAGTTGTGGGGTGAACAGTGATAAGTAGCAATTACAGTGTTTCACTCTCAGTTAGCTAATAGGTTGCTATATATGGCAGTTTAGTGATATCTGTACGGTATAATGTTAAATGTGCCATATGACTTGCTCAGGCATATTTTTGTATATATGTCTTCCAGGGATCATGGCCCATCACAGGAACCCCGGTTACAGTAGTGTTGAAGATGATATAATTACTAGCAGTATGATTCAGCACTACCGCCTCATGTTCTCACAAACCAGCCAGGACCAGCAGGAGCATACTGCAATGTGGCAAGATGTTGTCCACAGGGTAAATGAGGTAGGCCTGCATAACCGAACATATGAGCAGGTACGCCACCACTGCAGTGATCTTCTCAGACATCTCAGTCAGCATGCTGCTGATGTGCGTAGACAACAGCTTGTAACAGGAGGTGGTGTTAATATCCACCCCCCCCCCCCTCACCAGAGTGGAGGAGTTGCTACTGAGCCTGGTGGCACCTGCCCAACAACAACAGCAGCAGACATACACCATGATGGAGGTTGGAGCCACCCAGCAAGCACACATGGAGCATGCAGGTAACATGGCATATCTGTAGTCTACTGTTATCTGTATTGGTAGATCATGCATATTGAAGATGTGTAGTGTGTCGTTCAAAGATGTGGAGCCTGTTGTTGTGCAATGCTGATCATTTGGAACATAATCTGTAGCCCTGTGAATGTAAACTGTTGTACTGTAAGATTGCAAACACATAGTAGCAATGCCACAGTTGTGGCCACTTACAAACTATCTCATCTCTATGTAGGTCCCTCTGGGGTGACATCAAGGCAGCGGACAGATGCTGGTGAATGTGCCCTACATTTATTATTGTAAATAGAAAGTGCATGTCATAGTTAAGATGTAGGCCATGTACACATGTAACACACCTACCCATAATGCATGCTGTGCATGTTTGGTGTAAGAGCAAGCACATCTCACTAATGTGATTAGCTGCCTCAAACACATGCAATACCCAGACCAACTCAAACAAATGTGGCTAGACTGTAGTGACCATTGGATAGACACAGCTGATACTCAACATGCACATAACATACACATCTATATCATACACAGAACATTTTAACATGCTACATATAAATTATTCCCAAACCCTCTGTAAAGACACACCCAGTATCCAAAATCTCATCCACACTTTACACATAATATACCTGAGGGGTAGAGGCCTATCATGGGGCATTTAAACACTCTGCAACACACTACACATTCATGTCAGGGAATGCTCCTTATTGGCCTCGTTACAAACTCATGTAACAACTGGTTGGAAATGGTGAATGTAGCCAAGGTAGTACAGTTCCAGCACAGCATGATTAGTGCTGGTTTGGGAAACATTTGTAGCCTTGAGTGACCACATGATGCTTCATGATGATGGCCTACGGTACTATACCCCATCCAGTTATTGTAACCACAGTATTACACATAGCTTTCATTGCTATACACCTTAATGTTGCGTGTGTGCACACATATGCACCTCTAAACAATATGCATATCAATCACCATTGCGCACAACTGTCACATGTATGTCTTGTGATGCTATTGAGTGGCTAGGTCATATGACACACATTGGGTATGTGTAGTGTTTAAATATGCAGTTGTGTTTTAGCATGCCATGTCATGGATGAGACTGGCATGTCCACAATATGATCTACACTCACTATAAGTACCGTACATTGGGTATGTGGCCGAATGGTATTCCATCAATTATCCATGCACCACTGATGATGTTGTGCGAATACTCTTCATGCATGTGCTAAAAATGTGTCCACAATTATTTGCTAAAGGCACAGAGGCTGTAATCAGCATTGGATACCTATCTGACACACAGATACACATCCAGCAATGGTATGTACACCTGTGAGTTATCGTGCACAGTACGTTACAGGGTTATGAATACCTGCACAGCAATGCTGTATCTATGTATGCATTGTGTTCTAGGGGGAGGCCCATCACCTAATAACAAAACACATGCATCAAACTCATATATACTGTTAGTAACAAGGACTGTCTACACTTGCACTGCATGCTGTTGAGCAACACATGTCCTGCATGCTGACATATGTGATATGACTGTTTTGCTTGTGATACTGTACCCCACCATCACCTGCTATTGTGTATGTTCTGATATTGCTGGTGTTGTGTGTGTCTGCTTTAGAGAGGAGTGTATTTTTGTGTGTGTGCATGTGCATAAAGATATGTGCATGTGCACGTGTGTGCATGTGCGCATATGTGCATGTGTGCATGTTTGCATGTGGTCTGAAGTCATATTCAGGTCTGAAAGTGTGTTTCCTGTTTTCCTCTCACAGGTGCCGAGGTGGGGCTGGTTCAGTACAGCAGGGAACCTGATGTCACTGAGACAGACAGTGATGATGAGGATAGGTGAGTTGAGGCACAGGCAGGTTTGTCAGGGTCTGTTTTTGGGCCACCAATTGACAGTACACAAGTCTCCACCCCATCTATGCACACAGTCATACTGCCTGTCTATCCATCATCACCATTGCCCTTAGCTGAGGGACAGTGTACAGTTGGCACTGGCCAGGACAGTGTGGTATCTATGGCACATGTATCAGGACACAACAGCCATAGCCAGATGTTTGGAACAGTACCACATAGGCAGATGCCCAGGGGTTCTTGTCAGAGCACTGCTGATCATCATGCCCCTGGCAGATGTGCCACACCTTTTTCTACCACACGCATGTTCCAGGCTGTCATGGAGGCACAGACACGAATGGAGTGGTACACCAGACAAGGACTAAGGGCACAGAGGGCTCATAACACCTCTGTAAATGGCAGTATCTGTGACCTAGCAGGTGCCATACGTAACTACACTGAGGTCATTGATAGACGTTGGGGTGGGACATTGGATGTCCTCCACAATGTCATGTCCATGTGTCAGGACAGTGCAGGATGCTTGAGACATCGATATGGACGCATGCCAGCAACATCAGCAGCTGGAGGTCACCGTGGACGTCCAGCAAGTCACATCCGCTCCCATAGTGCCAGTAACAACCCCAGCAATGTTGGGGGGGGCTGTCCATAGACCGTCCTAGCAGACCACGTGCACGTGGCTCTGGCCAGTCCCAGTAGGGACCTGGATCCAGTGGACATATGTCAACCTCTTCAGATAGTACCCAATCTGGATTAGTACCTGATACTGTCTGTAGCATCCCTGCCAGGCACAGGTTCCATATCCGTGGCCAGAGACGGTGATCTGTAAAGCCTGCCAGGTACAGTCTGTAGCTGTCTCACAAATCCCCATATATGGCAGCCACATGGTGGAACTGTGTGCATGCAGACACACACACATAAACCAGAAACCTAGGGCAAACACATACCCGCACACATTACATCAACATTGGCCCATAACAGTACTCATGGCCCTCACACACACACACTCACTCACATACACATGTCCATTGTATGGCCCAGTGTAGGCCTCTGGCAAACCAACAACACACTCTGTGCATATGATGAAACCTGTGCCACCTCCTGTCATCTGTAACATTGATGCAGGAACAGGCTAACATGATGCTGATGCACAGAGTGACTTTAATAAAGTGTAGCAATGGTTGGATGTGTAGCATGTTGTCAGCAGTAAAGTGTAATGATATCCTTGAAGGCGTAGCTGAGCAGGCATGATGCATTAAAGCTGTAATTAGAAATGTTGTATTGTTTTCACCAGTGTTTATTCCAATTGTGTTTTGTTTGCCCATGTGCCACTTGGCTGATGTGTGTAGTTGTGTCAGCATGCGTTATACAGTGGACAGTAAGTGTGGGGTGTGTGAACACAGGTTTGCAGGTGTCTGTTTGTGAACATGGTGGAGGTGCAATGTCTGCATGTACATGCATATTGGACACATGGGCAGGGTGACATGCCCTGTATTGGCCAGTGTTAACACTCCATAGTTTCTATTGGTGGCCAATATGCATTGTACTACACACATTTTGGAACTTGAGTACACGTGTGAAGTTGTACCAAAAAAAAGTTACATACCAAGAAGGGATATCCTCTCTGGTCAGTATCAATGGGAAAATACAATCCCTCAATAAACATACAAGGCAAGCATCAAAATACAAAATGGCAAGGATTCCAAAGACAACACTAAAGCTTTCTTTAGTTTTGTTTATAATCTACAGGGGAAATCTCAGATCGGGTCACAGTTAATGTAAATGGTCACAAAGTACACTTATCTGACTGACATTACCAGTTCCTTGTCAGACAGTTTGAATGCAGATTTCATCACCCTGTCGTTACACATGGGCCACATTTCCAGACCTGAAGAATGTAAAACCTGATGATTCACAGACACTCTAGTTAAAACATCTCTTTACCAAAGTCCAAACCACAGTGGCAATGGTACTGGACAGTGTCCCTGGCTGTGTCATACACAAGCTGACATATGAAGTCACCACTCACCTAAACACTCTGTCCAGATGCAGCCTCTATACAGGTTACATACTTGTGGAATGACGCACGGTAATGGTGTTCAAAGTCTACAAGGGTTGAGCTACAATGTCTTCTTCTTCTTCTCCTTTCGGACACTCCCATTAGGGGTCACCACAGTAGATCATCTGTTTCCATTTCTTCCTGCCCTCTGCATCTAGCACTGTCATCCCATCCACCTGCATGTCCTCTTTCACCACAGCTATAAACCTTATCTTAGGCATTCCTCTTTTCCTGTTACCTGGCGGCTTCATCCTTAGCACCTATTTCACAATATACTCTGCATCCCTCCTCAGCACATGTACAAATCAACTTAATCCTGGCTATCTGGCTTGGTCTACTAACCTTCAAACCTGGCCTGACTCTCTAATATACTTATTCTTAAACCTGTCTACCCTCATCACACCCAGTGCAAATGTTAACATAAATTGATTAAGGGTAGAACTACAACAGATTAGGTTCATAGGTTCATAGGTTCATACTAGGCTATCTGCCCAAGGGCATTTATAAGCCTAGCCCATAGTTATGTGGCTTTCGCCACCCCTTTAGTTTGAATAAAAACTATGCCTATCATTTTTCTGTGCCTCTGTCAAGCAGTGACACTGAAGTAATCCCTGGGGTATATCTGCGATCTCCCATCCATTGGTCAAGATTCCTCTTGAACAAGGCCAGCGAGGTGCTCTGCCTCACATGTACCGGGATTTTGTTTCACAGCATAGAGTCTCTGGGTGATGAATCTGTCCCTCCAGCACGCTCTATTTATAACCGTGTCAAGGTTTAAGTCTCCCGCCTTTGTGGTTCTGAGGGATCTAGATTTTGAGGTGAAGCATATTCATCAAATCTGGTTTGACATGGCCTTATATGTCAGGCACAGGTCACCTCTGAGCAAGCGGTATGAGACTGAATAAAGCTGGAGTTCTTTCAGTCGGGCAGCATAAGACATATTTTTGAGACCCTTTATCCTTTTGGTGAGGAACTTTTGGGGCCTTTCAAGCTGCAGCAGGTGTCTGGTCAGATACATTCCGAACGGGCATTGTACTCAATCATAGGTCTAATGAGTGATGAGTACAGGGGACGATGACCTCCCTTGATCTAGATGTGAATCCCTTCATGATCAGGTGGGCGATATAGAAGGTTTTCCTAACTACTTTAGCAACATGAGTGTCAAACGAAAGACTACTGTCAACTTGGGTCCCCAGATCCCTGATGACTTTTCTGTGCTCAGTGGATTGTCACCTATATGGTAGCTAGGTAACCTTGTTTTTCCCAAGGGTATGACTATGCATTTTTGGCGTTTAACTTCAGGCCATGGCTCTGGCACCAGTTATCCGCTTCTGTGAGGCCCTTCTGGAGGATATCTGTGTCAGATGTGTTTTCGACTATGGCCCAGTTTGCAGTCATCTGCAAACTTTGTCAGCCATAACCCTCCTGTGTTTGCTTGTACTTCAGAAAAGTAGATGCCGAACAAGAGTGGACCCAGGACTGAGCCCTGTGGGACACCACTTGTGACAGGCTTTGAGTCTGACATGGCTCCAGCAACTCTGACCCTGTGGGTTCTGTCGCTTAGCCAGTTTGCAACCCATCTTGTGATGTATGGGTTTACATTCAAGCTGATGAGTTTTTCGATGATACCTGAGTGGGGTATTGTGTCAAAGGCCTTTGCCAGGTCGAGGTAGGCTGTATGGACTGCCTTTCCTCATCAATGGCCTTGGTGACTGTCTCAAAAGTCAACCAAGTTTAAGAGGCAGGATCTGCCTTTGACAAAGCCAAACTGGGTTGGATCCAAAGTCTGCAAGTTCCCTATGTCTTTATTTATGAGTTCCATTATGATCCTCTCCATGGCTTTGCAGATAAGGCTTGTCAAGCTAATGGGGCGGTAATTTCCAGGGTCTGTGGAGGCACCGCCCTTATGAAGTGGGACCACAGTCGCCGTGCGCCACTCCTGGGCAATGCGTATCCTGAGGTGAGGCTAAGATTAAACAGCTGTCCTAACTGTGGGTTTAATTCCTCGTTGAGTTCATGAAGCACACAGCCGGGGACACCATCCGGTCCCATGGATGCTGTGTTTTTTGCCTTAGTGAGGGCAGTTCTCACCTGGGCGTTGGAGATGTTTGGGATCCTGGAAACTCTCATCCTATAAGCCAGACAAATGTTATCTGGAAGGCTATGGAACACAGCATTATGGAGCTCATTAACAGAGACATTATGAACCTGCAAACACTGCACCATACCCACTTAGGTTCTCTAAAGGCCAGATCATGGTTACTACACCTAGTAGACTTCAAGCCAGTTAACAAAGCTATAGGTGAGGGAGGGGAGGTCAACACAGCCAAGCTATAGCTCACCAGCAATTCATACCCATCCCACATTCTGGTATTATACATAACCTCAACAGACTGACCATAAATGATTGCTAGATGATGGCTTGACAACTGACGCACAGACATAGGACACACAGTAACATTTGCAGCCTCCATGTACTATTCTATGCCAGTAACAAGTGGTATTCACCTGCACACAGTCCTGGGGCCACTCCTGTTTGGCATATAGCTTTCTTAGGTACAAGCAAACACAGTAGGGATATGTCTGCCCATGTTTGATGAAAATGCATACTGTGGGCTATACTTTATTCTCCAGATGACACACACATCCTCCAAAAGGGTATCAAAGAGACATATACCTTGTGTCAAACTCATGCTGTAAAGCTATAAGCCAAAGAAAGCATAGTTATCCACTTTTAGAAAACAAAGTATCCCCAAAGTAGGTAGTAGCCCTCAAAATGTGGAACAGGTACTAATGTATACATCGAGCCATGTGTTTAGTCATCTCTCCTTTGATAATCACATTACCAAAGGGTTTTGGAAATCCCTCTGTGGAGCACATAAGCAATAAAGGGTTTGCATGCAGATTCACAGAGGTTGTTGCACACCTATAATGATTAGTCATCTTTGCCAGACTTTGCTTGCTTTGGAACAAGTTTAAAATATACCTGAAGCATAAACCCTCACTCACACTCTTCAATAGAAACTGTGATGAGTGGATGTGAAACAGAAGACATAGCCCAGGGGTCACTGCAGTAGCTAAGCTTGTCACAAGCATACAGAAGTGACCTAAGGTCTGGAAAGAGCCAGCACGCTCTGGCAAAGATAACAGATGTGTTCATACAGAAAGCAGAGTACCCACCTATGAAATAATCGAGGTCACATGTATGTATATGGATTTGACCCACAGCTACCTTACATGGGTAATGCACATACAATTGCCATTGTGATATGTCATACACTAGAAAAATCAAAACCAACTCCACATTAACCAACGGTGTCACACACCTGGAAAACACACAGTCAGCAAGTGCAAGATTCAAACTCCTTCCTAACTACATTATGATACTACAGCAGTATGCATTTACATGATGCGTTATACACATTACTAGGATTTCACCTTTCCACAGGTATATTTGTAGGATGGTGACATCATCAGACTTGTCAAAGATGAGTATACCACTTTTAAGGGGTGTGAGTATTCTCCAAAAAGGTTGCTCCTCCCAAGGGAGGCACACACACAGTTGTCAAGTGCAGGATTCAACCCCTACCTAACTACATTATGATACTACAGCAGTACGCATTTACATGACAAGCTATACACATTACTGGGATTTCACCTTTCTACAGGTATATTTGTAGACTGGTGACATCATCAGACTTGACAAAGATGAGTATACCACTTTTAAGGGGTGTGAGTAGTCTCCAAAAAGATTGCTACGCCCCAGAGAGACACACACAGTTGGCAAGTGCAGGAGTCGAGCCTCTACCTAACTACATTATAATGATACAAGCAGTATGCATTTCCATGATGCGCTATACACATCACTGTGATTTCACCTTTCCACAGGTATATTTGTAGGATGGTGACATCATCAGACTTGACAAAGATGAGTATACCACTTTTAAGGGGTGTGAGTATTCTCCAGAAAGGTTGCTTCTCCCCCAGGAGACACACACACACACAGCTGGCAAAGAAGTCAACTAGGTTTAGGAGGCAGGATCTGCCTTTAACAAAGCTAAATTGGGTAGGGTCCAGTGTCTGGAGGCTATCAATGTCTCTGTTTATGAGTTCTTTGTGGCGTGGGATGACTGTTGCTGTACGGCATTCTTTGGGTACATAGCCTGTGGTAAGGCTGAGTCTGAACAGTGAATTTAGGTGAGGGTTTAGTTCCTTTTGGAGCTCGTGTAAGACGCAGCTGGGACACCATCCGGTCCCATTGATGCTTTGTTCTTAGCTTTGGAGAGGGCTGTTTTTACCTGCATGTCTGTGATGTTTGGGGCTCTGCATTCTTCTGGGATGGAAACGGGCCCTTTTGGGGGTGAGGGGGTGGTGAATTTTGGGCTGAACTTGTCCACTAGGATGTTGGCAATGTCAGTTGGTTTAGTGTATTTTTTGCCATTTTGCAGTAGCTCAGAGCATATCTGAGAGTTGCCACCTAAATGTTTGATATAGCTAAAGAAGGCTTTGTGGTTATCTTTAGATTCCTTGGCAATTTTTCTTTAGAAACTGGTCTTGGATGATTTTATGAGCGATCGTAGTTTCTTGCTAATAATGATCAGTGATGCCTTTCCTTTTTGGAATTTTGCTCTATCATGTAGTAGTTTCCTCCTTCTGTTGTATAGCTTATTTATGGCCAAGGACCACCAGACTGGTTTCCTCGTTTTGGAGGAGTGAGTCTTGGTTTTACTTGGGATGGCTCGATCCATGCATCCCTGTAGATGTTCATAGAATGCACTTGTAAAGGATTCTGTGGAGTGGATAGCATTATTCTGTAACAAGGGGGCTTTGAAACTTTCCACTTCGGTCTTGAGAAGTGTGAAGTTTGCTTTTGAAAAGTTTTTTACAGTGGTTTCCTTGACTGGGGTTGGGATGTGGATGTCCAGTGTGATTACTTTATGATCTGATCTTACCAGCGAGGGGTTTACCTCTGGTGTGGAACACTGATCCCCCATGTTGGTGATGATCAGGTTCAGTATGTTGTCACCTCTAGTGGGCATGGTGACCAGCTGTTCCAGGGCATTTGAGTTTATAAACTCTAGGAAGCATTGGACAAAGGAGTTTGTACTTGAGTAATTCTCCCAGTCAATGTTTGGGTAGTTGAAATCTCCTAATATCATGGTGTTTGGTAGGACCTTTATATTTTCCAGTGTTCTCTGGAATGCTGAGTGAGGGTCCTGAGACAAGGTAGGTGATCTGTAGCAGGCTACGATCTGATAAGCAGCTTTGCTCACTGTTAGTTGCACTTGGATGGTCTCTGAGGTCTCGTGCTGTGCTACTAACCTGGAGGTGTGGGTATCTTTATGAAAATGGATACACCCCCTCCTTTTGTATTTCGGTCCGGGTTTTGGGGCCGAAGCTTGGAGGGATTGGGATTTCTTTAAGTGGAGCATGTCTAACAGCTCTGTGTTTGACATAGCTTTGTATGTTAGGCAGAGATCACCTCTGAGTAGGCGATATGAGACAGAGTAAAGCTGGAGTGTTTTGAAATGGCCTGTGTAGGGCATGTGTTTGAGGCCACTAATCCTCTTTGTGAGGTATTTCTGCAGGCTTTCCAGTTGTTGTAGATGTCTTGTGAGGTACATACCAAAAGGGGCATTGTACTTTATAATGGATCTAATGAGTGATGAGTAGAGGGGAACAATTACCTCTTTTTTTCTGCATGAGAAACCTTTTGTGATGAGGTGTGCCACGTAGAAGGATTTCCTGACTACTGTGACGATGTGATTATCAAAGGAGAGACTACTGTCTACCTGTGTCCCAAGGTCTCATCACACTTTCAGTGTTAAGTATACTACCGCCTATGTTGTAGTTCATGGGTACAGAGTTTTTACCAAAGGGGATGACAATGCACTTTTTGGCATTGAGCTTGAGGCCATGGCTTTGATACCAGGCATCTGTCTCAGTGAGGCCCTTTTGTAGGATGTCCACATCTTTAGGAGTTTCGATTATGGCTCCTACTTTGCAGTCATCTGGGAACTTCATTAGCCAAAGACCTTCTGTGTTAGCCTGTACTTCAGGGAAGTAGATACCAAACAGGACAGGACACAGGACTGACCCCTGTGGTACTCCACTTGTCACTGGTCTGAAGTTGGATTTGGAGTCTGCTACTTTCACAGTGTGGGTTCTGTCAGTGAGCCAGTTGGCAATCCATCTTGTGACATAGGGATTTATACCCAGTTTAGTGAGTTTATCTATAATTCCAGAGTGGGGGATGGTGTCGAAAGCCTTTGCAAGATTTAGATAGGCTGTGTGAACTACCTTACCCTTGTCGACGGCTTTTGTGACTGCTTCAAAGAAGTCTATCAGGTTTAGGAGACATGATCTGCCTTTTACAAACCCAAACTGGTTGTGGTCCAGAGTTTGGAGATTACCAATGTCTTTGTTTATAAGTTCCATGTTGATAATACATTCCATGGCCTTGCAGACCAGGCTCATCAGTCTAATGGGGCGCTAGTTCCCAGGGTCTGTGGTGGCTCCCCCCTTGTGGAGTGGGATAACCATCGCTGTGCGTCATTTAGCAGGCACAAAGCCTGAGGTGAGGCTATGATTGAACATGTTACTTAGGTGTGGTGCCATTTCATTCTGTAGTTCGTGTAGAATGCAGCCTGGGATGTTATCTGGTCCCATGGATGCTGTGTTCCTGGCTTTGGAGAGTGGTTTTTACCTGTGCAAACGTGATGACAGCAACTTTGCATTCTTCCGGTATAGAGATGGGCTCTTTCATTTGTGAGGGGGGGGGTAAAGTTAGCACTAATCCTATCTGCCAGGATGTTGGCAATATCAGTTGGGTCTGTATATTTAGTGCCATTGTGCTGTGACTCAGAGCAGATTTGAGTGTTGCCAGTGAGATTCTTGACATAGCTATAGAATGCTTTGTGGTTGTCTTTAGAATCAGTGGCAATTTTGTTTTCATAACTAGCTTTGAAGGATTTTATCAGGGATCACAGCTTCTTACTGAGGCTGATCAGGGAGCTCCTCCACTCATGGGATTTTACCCTCTTTTGCAACAGTTTCTTCCTTCTGTTGTGCAGTTTGTTTATGGCAGGGGACCAACAGATTGGCTTCCTTTTCTTGGAGGATAGCATCTTGGTTCTATTTCGGATAGCACGATCCATCCACTCATGTAAGTACTTATAAAGTGCAATTGTGTAGGATTCAGTAGTCATAACTGTATTGTCCATCTGCATGTTTGTCCTGAAGTTCACCACTTCTGTCTTAAGAAGCATGAAGTTGGCTTTGGAGGAATTTTTTAACATGGTTTCCTTAATGGGGGGTGGGGGCAGAATGTGGATATGTAGGGTAATTAGCTTATGGTCAGATCGGACCAATCAGGCATTGACTTCAGGTGTGGAACACCGGTCACTCAGGACAAACCAAACATCGTAACCAACACAAATAACCAGAAAGTGAGCTAAATGCTACTCATTGCCAGAAGTCTCAGCCTCCAAATGCACTCACTCGAGGCACTTCTCAGTATGGAGAATATTGATATCTGTGCAGTAACAGAAACCTAGTTCAAAGCTCCAGAGAGCACACCAGCACTACCAGGATACTACTCATTCCATACCTTCCCGCATCAGAACCTGGATCTTAGCACATAGGGTGGGGATGTATCCATATTCATCAAGGATACCTACACCTCTCTCTACATCCTCTCTACAGGATATGTACCCATAGAATGTTGCACAGCAATGTTCTTCCCACTCCACAGGGGTGGGGCCACAAACGACCCTTGGCATTCACGCTCTATGAGCCTGATGAGTCTGATCTGCAAGGCAATGGGGCCAATCATAATGGAAGTCAACAATAAAGACATTGGGAACCTTCACACAGTTGAGCACACCCAGTTTGGCTTCGCCATATGCAGATCACCCCTCCTGAACTGGGTGGATTTTTTTGAGACAGTTACCCAGGTAACATATGATTGAAATGAGCTCCACACAGCCTACCTATACCTCGCTAAGGCTTTTGACACCATTCCCCAGTCAGGTATCATAGATGAACTCACCAACCTGGGCATGAATCCATACATCACAAGATGGATTGCAAACTGGCTCACAGATAGATCCCACAAATTAAGAACTGCTGGCTACATGTCAGACTCTACACCAGTAACAACTGGTGTCCCCCAGGGTTCAGTCCTGGGGTCCCTCCTGTTTGGTATAGACTTCTCAAAAGTACATGCCAACACAGGAGGGTTGTGGTTGACTAAGTTTGCTGGGAACTGTAAAGTGTTTGCCATAATAGATTCCCCGGATGACACAAATATTCTCCAGAAGGGACTCTGTGAGACAGATGTGTGTTCTTAGAATCATGGCCTCAAGCTCAATGTGGAAGAATGCATTGCAATCCCCTTTGGTGAAAACAAAGTACCCACAAACTACCACATAGGTGTTACCCCCTAAAAACTGACAAGGTAATAAGGGATCTGGGGACACAAGTAGATAGTCATCTTTCCTTTGACAACCATGTTGCCAAAGTGATTAGGAAATCCTATGTGGCTCATCTAATCAGCAAAGGGTTTGCATCAGGATCAAAAGAGGTAGTGGTGGCCCTCTACTCTTAAGTCATCAGACCCATCATTGAGTACAATGCACCATTTTGGATGCACTTGACTAAGCATATCCAGCAGCTGTAGAGAACACAGAGGTACCTCACCAAGAGGATTACTGGCCTCAAACAGTTGTGTTATGCAACACAACTGGTAAAACTAAATCTGTTCTCTGTTGTGTACCGCCTACTCAGAGGCACACTCTGCCTAACATACAGAGCCATGTCTGCCACAAAACTGTTGAACATGCTCCATCTACGGATAACAAAATTGAGTCACACTACACACTCCAGGGATATGAACCTCATCACAACAATGAATACAACATGCTGGTGGGATAGAGTACCATCCCAGACACTTGCCTTACTGTGGAGCATAGTCCCAATGTATATCAGACAGAGCCCCTTGCTGACACTCTTCAATAGGAACCTTGATGAGTGGATGGGAAAAAGACAATTCACACCAGGCATCACATCAGCAGCCCCACTAGAAAGGGGCTTAGGGTACTAACTATTAGAACTATGGCTTAGGAGACTACCCAATGGGGTGGTGAAAGCTGCACAACTTGCCTAGTCTAATATATGCCTTCATGAAGATAGTCTACTACATACCTATGAATCTATGTGACAGGTACATGTCTACAGATAGTAGATGTGTACTTCATTGTACAGTCATGTTGTACAGCAGGCACATGGACCACATACACTGTAATGCTTACAGATACTGGTGGCTGTTATGTACAGTAGGTGAGATGTGCACCTCATGTCTTTTGTGCCATTGGGATGTGTGCTGGGTGGGACAGTCCTGGATGGCTCTCTGTCATGGTCACTCTCTTACACACATCTCTGCCCATCCATCTTTTGCTTATTATACTGTGTTCCCCCTACATATATATAGGTACATAGGTAGGTAATAGGCTATCTGCCTGAAGGTATACATTAGTATGGCCAGAGTGTGCAGCTATCACCACACATGGGGTTAGTTCCCTAGGCCTCTGTGTAGTAGAGCTGATGAAGTGATCCATGGTGTGACAGTTCAGTTTCACATACACTCATCAAGGCTCCTCTGGAAGAGTGTCAGTGAGGGACTCAGCTTAATGTAGGTTGGGAGCCTGTTCCAAACAAGGGATGTCTGTGAGTTAGTAGTGTATCCCTCCAACATGTTCTATTTATTGTTGTGATGATGATATCCCTAGAGCATGTGGCACAGTGAGCTTGTGTTTACTTCAGTTAGTGCATGTACATCAGTTCTGCATTGGGCATGGAACTGTCTGTTGGGCAGAGATCGCCTGAGTAGACAGTATGCAACAGAGTACAGATTGAGTTAACTTCAGTCTTCTTGCATGGGGCAACTGTATGAGGACAGTAATCCTCTTGTTGAGGTACTTCAGTGGTCTTTCCAGCTGCTGAAGGTGCCTAGTCAGATTCATCGCAAGTGTGCCGTAATACTCTCTGATGTATATGATGACTGATGAGTAGAGGGAACCTCCTTTGACCTACATGCAAAGACCTTGGCAATTTGTGGGAACACATAGCATGATTTTCTAACCACTTTGTGAATGTGTTTCTGGAAGTAGAGGTGACTATCCACATGTGTCCATAGATCCCTTATTATTACCTCCATATTTAGGGTGTTGGCACCTATGTGGTATTTATATGACTGTAGCTTGAGGCTCTAATTTTGACACCACATCTGTCTGACTGAGACCCTTTTTAAGGATGTCTCTGTTGTCCCAAACATCGATTAAGACAACCTTTTTGCAGGCATCCACAAACTTTGCTAACCATAGCCCTTGTGTGTTTGACTGTATTTCTGAAAAGTATACACCAGACAGGAGGGGACCCAGGACTGAGCCATGGGGGACAGCAGTTGTTACCAGCTTACAGTCCAACAGGGAGACCACAATTCTTACCTTGTGGGATCTATCTGTGCCCCATTTGGCAATCCATCAGATGACATACGTGTTTATGCACAGGTTGTTGATTTTGTAGATATGCATGTGTGTGGGATGTTGGAAAAGGACTTTTCAAGGTCTATGTAGGTCATGTGTAGCTCATTTCATTGATATATGTCCTGGGTGACTGCCTTGAAAACTGTCTAGCAGGTTTAGGAACCATGATCTGCCCCTGACCAAACCAAAATGGGTAGGGTTGGGTGTTTGTAGGCTCCCAATAGCTCTGTTTATGAGTTCCATAATGATGGACTCCATGGACTTGCAGATCAGGCTTATTAGGCTTATAAGACAACAGTTCCCATGGTCT
Organism: Protopterus annectens; assembly: GCF_019279795.1. Classification (NCBI taxonomy): domain Eukaryota; kingdom Metazoa; phylum Chordata; order Ceratodontiformes; family Protopteridae; genus Protopterus; species Protopterus annectens. The sequence continues at coordinate 1,846,706,555 of NC_056725.1, read as the reverse complement.
GTTGTGCACCAACACTCATGAAGTGTGCCAAACATTGCTGTAACCCATTTAACAGTTTCATACCCTGTACAGAGGGTGAGTCTCAACAGACTGTTCAGGTGCAGGGTCTGTTTGTTTTGGAGTTCACATATGACACAGCCAGGGAAACCATGTCATCCCATAGATGCCATGTTTTTAGGTTTGTATAGAGCTGTTTAACCATTGTATATGTGATTTCTGGGTTTTCACAATTTCCAGGTATGGTAATGGGCCCTTTTGTCAGTGAGAGGGGAGTAAATATGTATGAACCTGTCTGACAAGATGTTGGCAATGTCAGTCATGTACATGTATTCATTTACACTTTGCACTGACTCAGAACATATATGTGTTTACATTGATATTTATGACATAGCAAAATAAAGCTTCATGGTTCTCTATGGACTCTTTGGCAATATATTTGCCAGAACATGGCTTGGATAATGTTAGGAGTGCTCATTGTTTCTTGATGATACTGATCGGACATTTATTGATCTTCTTTGGATTTTCACTTTTTTTGAACAACTTAAGTACTTGTAGTACATAGTTTGATTATGACAGGGGTCCAATATATTATATGGGTCTGTTTTCATATTGCTGTGTGTGCAAGGCAGGATTGGTGAATAGTACAAGTGTCTGGAGTAAGAACTGCAACTGGCAGATATGCGTGGCCCACTGCTGTACTCAGACATAACCTGTGTGAGCATGCCCAGTATGACCTTTCAGTATGTTGTTGACTGACATTTGCTTCGTTTGTTTAAGTGTGTGAGCATGCCCACTATGGGCATATATACTATATGTGTGTGAAAAATCAAGTTGTTTTTTTACTTCAGGGCTCACCTTTGTGCTGTACATCGACAGGAAGCACGCTGTGCCTGCAGGGCTTCCATGAGTCAATTTGCATAGACTTATCAACATTTCTACATACAGGGGGGCAGCTATTATTTGTACATTTCTACCCTGGAGGGCACACCTGATTGTTACTGTGGGTGTAGATAGGATGAGGGGTACACCTGACACTTATACACATTTGCTAGGCCTGCACTGCTATGTCAGGTACTCCATTTCAGTCTGTACTGTTGCGTATTGTACTGGCTTGAGGCATACCACTGTACTACAGACCTTAGCTTCCAATTACACACATATTAGTTTGTGACTTCATAGCCTGCGCAACCCACATCACACTGCCTGGCCTGCAGTTATCTGTCTGCATAGGCCTGGGGGGAGGTTCAGAGGGCATGATACAGCATTTGTTTGTGTTTGTGTTTGTCTACAATTATCCTGCTGGCTGTGACTGTTACGTATGTGACCCCCCCCCCCCAACTGGTATGTGTGAGTGACGTAAGTTGTGTCTGTGCCAGTGAAATGCTGTCATGGCTTAATGGTTCAGTACTGTGACTATAGTGCACAGTATCCCGAGTTCGAGCTCTGTCACTGCTTTTTATTTTCCTGCTGGGCAGACCTGACTGGTTAAGGAACAGTAAAGCAGGTGTGAGCATGTTTACCCAACTTTGCTCGACTTTGCCCAACATTGCCCAACTTTGCCTGACATTGCCAGACGTTCCGCTGGTTAGCGCGGTGCGCAGCTATGCGCAATTGTATTTAAATATGCTCAATACTGGTAAAATGTGCTTAGAGTGCTTTATATTGCTTAGAATAGGCCACTCATGCCTCAGGTGGTGCTGCAGGGCTGCCTATGTCGGATGCACATAGTACACTCCCTATACATGTTTGAAAACAGGTAGTGTCAAGTTAGGTATCTCTTTTACTGTATGTGCGAGTCAGAGAGAGGTGTCATTTCCAGGGTTCCTGCTGAGTCAGTGTATGTGCTATGTATTGCCTCTTTGCCAAGACCAGGGCATACTGGGCATGCCTCCTTCTGCCTACTGGGGCAGGCTCAGGTTGTTCCTCCTCTGAGTCACGCTGTGCTTGTGCAGGCCTTGGCAATGGTGGGGGGTTGTTTGACCCTGCCCCATGCTGTTCCTGCTGCAGCTGTTTCCACAGGATCATATTGTGTAGCATGGCACATAGCATAACAATTTGGGTACATGTAGTTGGTGAGTACTGCAAGGCTCCACCAGATGTGTCCAGGCACCGAAACCGTGACTTGAGCATCCCAAACACATGCTCAATTATGTTTCTTGTTTGTGCCTGTGTCTCATTATGGAGTTCTTGTTCAGGTGTGTGTGCATTTCTGATGGGTGTCATTAGCCACGGCTCCAGTGTGTATCCAGCATTCCCCACTAGCCACTAGGTGACCATCAGGGATGTCCCCAGTGGCAAATCTCTGGTACAGCTGCGTCAGATGCCAGATGTGGGAATCGTGATAGCTTCCAGGGCAGCCAGCACACACATTCTTTATTATGCCCTGGGCATCGCACACGACCTGGCAGTTGATGGAGGGGGAGCCCTTGCGGTTGATGTAGACTCTACCCCGCTCACCGGGTGGTGCTTTGATGCATATGTGCGTGCAGTCTATTGCACCCACTACCTCAGGGTATTCTGCTATTTGGTGGAAAAGATGCATATTGCTGGCCAATGCCTCATGGGAATTGAGGAAATATACATGGTCACCAATGGGCTGACATGGCATCCAGGAACTTGTGGAGTACCCTGGATGCTGATGCCTATAAAATCCCCATCATATCACCAGTTGGTCTCTGGAAGGTACCTGTAGTTAGTATTCTTATGCCAACACATACCTTGGTATCCACTGGGATGGGTTCCCCCCTGTTGGTTGTGTGTGTGAGGCGTGGCCGGCACAGCTCAACAATTTGCTACAGGAGGTCTCTGTCCACCCTACAGTGCTCCACTATCTCCATCTCATGTACCCCCTGGTAGGTTACCCTGGGTCTGTACACTCTTCTCCGTCTCCTCACTGTGTGCTGCTCAGCAGCATTCACAACATCACCACCTTCAGTACCTTGCACGTGTTGGTTTATGATAGCAAGAACAGCCCCTAACATTTTGTCTGACTTAAGCTTTTTAAGCTTTCCCTCTTTGTGTACTGCAGTGTTGCAGAGTTCTTGGGAAAAAGCAGGGGGGAATGCTGTTTGCAGAGTTTAAAGTGCTGGGCTGGGCTGGGATAGTCTGCTGCCTGTGTAATTGGCTGATTCTGATATATTTCACCTGACAGCTCTGCTAGTTCTCCTTGGTTAAATTCCTACTACTTCTTTTCCTTCCTTTTCCCTTTCTGTTTCCACTTGGGGCAGTGCCATGCAAGCACACGCACACAAGCGCACATGCTGTGTGCACGTTTGCAAGAAATTTCCAATATTTTAACGGTGTGCACCTTTGGTTTCAGGTTTTCAAATAGGACAACTGTAGGCATACCTCTTGCAATCCTGAGCAACTCAGGGCAAACACAAGCCACTGTGCTCCAATTAGCTTACAGCCTTTCTGACATACCCCTCATGATGTTACCTGTATTCTACTCTACTAATCACCTACTCCCCTACACTTACACTCTTGGGACATGGCTCACATGTTGGGAAAAATTGGGATTCACTATCCTTATCCTCATTTGCATAGGATTGCCTATTAATGCATGGTTACATCTCTTACACTGAGCTTCCCCCCCTTAGCAACTACTACTCAGTGGCCATGTTGTCTTCAGGCTGCCATTCACCTGCATAGCAGGATAAGCTTTTTAGTGAAAATGCCTATTTTTGGCTATTTTTAAATTATTTTCTTGTTTTTTAAAGCACTGCACGTTTGCGCTGTGCTGCGCTATGCTTAAACATCGGAGATCGGGGAAAACAAAAAGTTAGATTTTAATAATTTTAAACATTTATAAATGCCAATGGCCTTATATTTGGCCATTGGCATGCTTTCTCAACTGTATGCATCCTTTATTTGGAGCTGTCATTGCTCCGTTTAGCTATTTGCAAAACGGTACTCTGTTACCAACGGAATACATTTCTGCAGATAACAGTAATCTTCCACGGACAGGTTAGTGTTTCCTGGATTGCAAATTTACCTCATTTGCATAGCTTTCAGCCGCAAATTAGGTAATTTGCATACCATGACGCTGTCCATGCAAGGGTAGCTTTAGCAGCTCTCGTGCACGCCCCTGCCAGCTGTACCTGGATCGTACAACAGACATATTGCCGCCGTGAGCTCCTACACTCTTCTTGCACTCCGTGCAAGCTTTCGTAAATCAGGCCCATTGTTTCATACTGTTTTACACTGTTTTGCTATTTCTTTAGTTGATCTGCCAGCTTTCTTTTATTTACATGTGCCATTTATGATGTTTTTTGCATTATCTACGAAAGAAAGAAAATTAATTATAGACCCTACAGACATAAGACATTTTCAGTGTACAGTTCTGTTTGTCTGGGGTTTTATGATGACAATAAGAAATGATAAATAATTCACCTAAACAAAATGTAAGTAAAAAGAACATCAGCAGACAAATTCCTCTAGACTTTAAAATGTAGAAAATACCCAACCACTATGATTAGAGAACACAGCCCTCCTGGGAAAGAAAGATATGGCAGCGAAGTTCTGATAATTGAGTAAACCGCCCATGTCAAGTACAGGTTATGATGCAACTGAAAGAACTGATGTACAAATGAACATTGCAGGCACAATGAACTAGACAAACAAAGGTTAGATTTTTTTTGTTCAATGCAGCTGAAAATGAAAGTAGGAGAAATGACAGTAGCACATAAAATGCACTAGAACACTAGCAATAACCAAACAAAATAACTATATGCAATGCTGTAACATAAAACGGTACAAGTATAACAACACAAGGATATTCTTTTAAGTATGAATGTGGAAAGTGAATAGTTTTCAGAAAGTACAGCTTAGATCAGGAGAATACGGTCCCCACACTTTAGCACTGAAGAAGAAAGTGAAAGGCAGACATACTTATACAATCTCTTAGCACACGAAATCTGGGCAAAGCCAAAATAATGGTGATACAAGGGTCAAAAAATAGGGACAGATTTTAATACTACTCTTATAAATTTAGAAAGTTGATAGAATGGCAGGTTTTGTGTTAGCATACATTATCTGAAGGAAATGAAGTCTGAAACTCAAATGTCTGTCATTATTTAGTGACTTCTGTCTCCAGTGGTTTGCCAGAAATCCATACATTTTATGAGGAACCGACCACAAATATGAGGCCAAAAAGATACCGACCACCCTCACAGCCTTATCTGGAGAATACTGTATTTAACCCCTGGATGGATGAGTTCAAACACCTGACTCAGACATTCAGCATGCCAAAAACCCACTCAGTGTGTACACTACTGAATGTTGGCTCATCTGGCAGGGCTGGGAAGGCATTTGCAGTCAAGAGCCATGATTATAGTAGACAGTCACAATCACCTGTTGATGTAGTTAATATAGTTCTTTAGTAGTACATCTCACCATAGCTTTGACACAGGGTCACATAGTGAACTGCTACAATACTTACCTGGTATTTGCACTTCAGGTATGTCCCTCAACATTGTCAATAGGAAGCTTTGCCTATATATGGAGACATCATTAATGCCTATGGTGTATGCTACAATGAGGTTTATGATGAGGCCATCCACTGGACATACTAAATGAGAACATCCAGTTGTAGTGCTATTTATCACCTGCCCTGGTAGTGGTTTTAAATGGAATGCTGGTGCAATCTAGTGGAATGAAGTCATGCTAGCAGTTGGCAATGACATAGAATTGTATAATGTCAGTCTGTCATTTCTGTGATGTGTTTGTAAGATTGATGTACTCATCTACCTTGTGGCATATGACTACTGGGGATCTTTCTAAAAAAGTAAGTAGAAGATGTCTGTGGCAACTGGAATGTCCAGAGGCCAATATACAAAGACACAGGAATACTTTACCTTCTGTGGGGACTGGGTTACCCTTCATACTGGATGGGGGCATGTAGTGCTGCATACATCCCACAGGCAGTCTGCTCTAGCTCTTTGTCTAATCTGTGTGTGTCTATAATTTCCTGGTAAGAGAGACGGCTTAATTGCAACCTGTCTGTCTTCTGACTACTGGATTCATTTGCAGGTCATCCTCAGTCATAACCTGCCCTTCCTACCTGCTGTATCTCACCATGAAGTTGCTGCATTTTTCCTTTATGCTGTGCTTTCTGTAAAAAAATGTTTTTCCTAAAATGTAAATGGCCACTGCCATATATACATAAAATAGCAGTTTTGTCATTTCCTTTCAATGCTCTTTTATTTTTGTATGGTAAAGACATCATGTTTTGGAAGCAGGCTTAGGTTACACTTAGTTACACTATTCAATCTGCATTATAATATACACCAATTGTCCAATTTTTATGGAACTGCATATGCTGTACTTTTACATTGCTTAGCACAAGTTCCTTTGGATTATGTCCCCTTAGACATGTATCCCAGAAAATCTGAACTCCAAATAGTACTGTAAATTGTAAAGTTAATACAAGAGAACTTCAGGCAGAGATTTAACTGTAAGGAAATGGGATTAGACTGTGAATAACTGTTTTATTGACTTGAGGCATATGTTAAAATTGCCTGAGATAGAAACAAAGAAGTAGTTTGAAGACATTTCAAACTGCTACCTGAAATCCATTATGCTGAGTTATGAGAACAAGCTAATAATTTCCTCAAACAAAAAGGAGAACAATGCTTTGACATAATTAAAGTGGGTTTACATTCATGTATAAACTGCTTATGCTTGGCTTTGATGGGATGCTTAAGAAGAGAGACGGGCTGTATCATTTTGAAGGAGTCTGTTGTGCTGTACACTCAGAAGCTCAAATTATATTGCTTTATGGTAGAAATTAAACAGAAGAATTAAACAATATGTTAGCCACAGAGAAGAAAGATGTTTTGAAATGCATATGTACTTTCAATTGTTTACTTTTTAGTGCCTTAATTCTTTCTTGGTCGTTCTTTATGAATGGCTAGATGGAAACCATTGCGAATAAGAGATTCTTTAAAGTAAACTGAAGCTTTTGTCCAAGACGTTAGTGGAACAGTTTGCCTAAGAGAATAAAGGAACCTAGTTATGACTGCATGTGTTTTTTTAAGAATGTGTATCATTTGACTGTTTGGTTCTATGCAGTCTTTTCAGATGGTAGGAAATTCCTTCTTGGAACTGAAGTACAGAATAGACGGATTTATATTAAAAGGGTACCATGTTATTCACGTCACTGTTTTCAGGTTATCATTAGAGGGTAATAATATGTTTATTAACTGACTTATTTAAAATAGATTTTTTCATCCTTGACCCAGACATGTAGGAAAATAAAAATGGTCATGTGCAATGATACTTCAAACAGTTGGTGCTGCTAAACAAATTACATTCATTAAACGATCAGATTCAGGAATAATATAATGTTAACTATAACATATACTGAAATAAATAGTTTACGACAAAGGGAGGTCCTGCAGCATTTGTAAGTCACAAAGGGATATTTATAATACTGTGTAAGCAGACAATGATATGCAAAAAGGCAGCAAAGAAGTAAGCTGTGTAAGCAGATAATGATATGTTAACAGGCAGCAAACAAGTAAGCCATGCTGAGATACATTCCGTATCCGGAACAGCTTCCACTTAATGTTCAGCAGATATACGGTGCTTCACACACCTAGTGCAGCTATACAGATATGAATGTGGTGCTATCCCCAGAAAGTAATGCGACTGCTAACAAGAATGTTAACACAGCCAGAATAATCATATGCTAAGAACTGGGCAAATTATGTAAAGCATTGACCTAAGTAAGGTAATTTGGCCATATGCAGATAAATACAGACATTTTATGAAAAAATATGTTAAATAACGTTAAGGCAAGTTTGAAAACTCAAACAGAACAGTGATACCACAGACCAATCCAGACGTAGAAGGCAGTTAGAGATAACATGAGCAAGTGTGAAGCACAGGCTCGCCTATATACAATAAAACACATATCTTATAGTATCTTATGCTAACAAAGCAGAGTGATATGATAAGGGTAATGGATAGGGGCCCAATGGTACATATACTAATGCACTGCCAGTTACAGAGCTGGATCATAGTCAAATGGGACCCTGTGCAGGGTAATGGCCCAGTCCCCTCCCCCCACAGCCATTCTGGGGTCCCATTACTTGACTCCCCCCCCCAGTTACCATAAACACTGCTCAGAACTGTCAGCGTAAATATTATTTACTTCTTTACTTTTGAAATGAAGACAGAGATATGGATTTAATTTTAAACTTTTAATTTACTAATCCTTTGTTGATCAGATTAGTCCAACTAAGCTAGTAGTCTCTATCAGGGGAGACCCTTGATGATATTTATACTACTAGGTGAAATTTGACCAGGGTATTAGGGAACATCCCCTTATTCTTTTCAACAGTACTGGTGGATGTAAAAGATCTCACAGCAAATACCATCAATACAGACAGAGATATTTTATCAGTTTAACATCTCACCCAAAGGGCAACACACTCAGGATGGCAGCACCCAGCAAAGAGAACTACAATATCAAATATCCATCTACACTGGTGTGGGAATAGAATCCACACCCTTTTGCATCAAACAAGTATGCTACCTGTTGTGCTACTAACACTGCTTTCAACTTTTATAGCACAGACACAGCCAGTTGCTAAGCAAAACAGTTGCATATTGAAATAGATTTAGCATAAGCAACAGCAAAATTGTCTTCCCTTGTAGTTAGCATTCCTTGAAAATGCATTGAAACTCACATTCCTTGAACAAACTTTATAAATCATAAAAAGAAATCAACAGTTTTAACTCCAATGTGAGTTTAGGAAATCAAATCTTGTGTGTTGCTCTGAGTGAATGCATCATACTGCTAAAGACACACACACACACACACACACACACACACACACACACACACACACACACACACATATATATATATATATATATATATATATATATATATATATATATATATATATATACATATACATATATATATAATGCAAAGACCACAGACACAACATGGAGAGGGTACGCTCTTAAAGAAGAAATGTAAGAATTTTTTTGTTTAATTAAAATGAAATGTTGTGGCACCTCCCCCCCAGACACACATGCACAGCCAGCAACTGCCTAGGTTGCCTAATGCTAGATCTTGCTCTGGCCAATTGTACTGAAGAGCAGTCAGAATAATTATACTGGAGAGAATATTTTGGTGTAGTTTGTGATATGTGTAGATGCATGAGTGTTCAGTCAATTATTCAGTACCCAGTTACTCACTGCAGTTCAGGGACTGGTAGAGCTGAAGCCTATCATTGCATTCAGTGAGTGCAGTGCATGGACATTTGACTAAGATAGAGCATTATCACATTCTAAGATGCAAAATGCACACACATATACGCTCACTGACACATTGACTGACTGACTCTCAGTAACTCACTCACTCACTCACTCACTCACTCACTCACTCACTCACTCACTCACTCACTCACCCACTCACCCACTCTTAGCACACATACACCTATGGTAATCTGAAAGAATACTACACATTTATAATTGGAAAGTGGTCTTGTTTATCGATGCTAGCATGGTATAGAACCAGCAGTATCACAAGGATGTGCAGAGTTTCACTGATGTTAGCAGGTTATGGTACCAGCCGAGACATACAGGTAGTTCTACTGATATTAACATGGTACAGAACCAGCAGTGTCACAAGGGTGCACCCAGACTTCTACTGATGTTAGCTGGGTATGGCACCAGCAGTGTCACAAGGGTGTACCCAGACTTCCACTGATGTTAGCTGGGTATGGTACCATCTGTGTCACAAGGGTGTACCCAAACTTCCACTGATTTTAGCTCAGTATGGTACCAGCAGTGTAATAGGGATGTGCAGAGTTGAACTGATGTTAGCAGGTTACAGTACCAGCAGAGACACAAATATAGGTCTACTGATTTTAACATGGTACCAAACCAGCAATGTCACAAGGGTGTACCCAGACTTCCACTGATGTTAGCTAGGTATGGTAACAGCAGTGCCACAATGGTGTACCCAGACTTCCACTGATTTTAGCTGGGTATGGTAACAACAGTGCCACAGCGGTGTACTCAGACTTCCGCTGATGTTAGCTGGGTATGGTAAGAGCAGTGCCACAACGGTGTACTCAGACTTCCACTGATGCTAGCTGGGTACGGTACCAGCAGTGTCAAAAGGGCATAGACAGTGTTCTACTTTTGCTAGCAGGGTATTATAGCAGCAGTGTCAAAAGATAAACCCAGCTTTCTTGGGCATGACAAAGCTGAATATATAATATCATGCCCAGCTATATGGATAGTATCTTGACAGAAGAGACTCCCCCCTCCTTGAAAATAGAGCAGAATCCAATTAAGCATTCACATTTTAAAAAATATTCAACTCTTTAGCTTCATCCATGATCATAGCATGAGTACTTTGGCTTCAATAGATGAAACTCTAGGTGTACAGGAATGGGAAGCTGCCTTACGGCACCCATATAAACCAACGATTTTGAAAGGAACAATAAATCATAGGAACATAGGAACATAATAGGCAAGTGATCAGTGGGACCATAAGATGCCTAGTCATATACATCTTTAAGCAGACAAATTTAAAACTTCTTGCCAGTTTGATGTATTGCAAAAATTTCACTCTGCCACAACTTCATTCTTTGTGTGTGTGTGTGTGTGTGTGTGTGTGTATGTCTGTGTGTGTGTGTGTGTGTGTGTGTGTGTGTGTGTGTGTGTGTGTGTGTGTGTGTGTGTGTGTGTGCGTGTGTGTGCGTGTGTGCGCGTGTGTGCGTGTGTGTGTATGTGTGTGTGTGTGTGTGTGTGTGTGTGTGTGTGTGCGTGTGTGTGCGTGTGTGTGCGTGTGTGTGTGAAAATACGAAATGTTTAATAGTTTTTAAAGCTGTTTAGTATCTCCCCACTGGTCTGTAGTAGTTGGCATTGTCTGCTGTGAGAGTCTAGAGCTTAACAGTATTGAGAGTCGCTTAACTTTGTTAAGCCCCTTTCTTACACAAGAGAAGTAGTTAATAAAATTTTGTTTTTTTTTTTAACTTGGAGAACAATAGCGGTGCCAAGCATCTTATATCCTGCCTTGCCTCATACACAAAGCTTTCTTTTTCTGTAATAAAATACATCAGCCTTTTAACCATCAGTTGCAAAATGTTAAACTGAATCTTACAATCATTGTTTAAGAATGCCAAGGCTTCAAGTTCCCAGATTTTTGCATACTTGAAAAAAGTCTATAAATACATATCATGTCTTACATTCATTAATTACCTTGAAAACAAAATACTTAAAATATCTGTCTGCCTTCATTAAATTCCTTCATTTAACTATTATTTAATCCCCTACCCAAATCTTTTATTTAATGTTTTACTTAATACTCTTGCTTGTTATCAGAAGATCTTCTTTCCCTTCCTTTGGAATCTGACTCCAGACACAGCATTTATTTTCTTAACTATTTTATATAATTATTTCTCTCTTTTATTCACAGCTCTCTCATTCTTTCCATAGCAAAAAATTCCCATCTTCTTCAATACACTTGTAAGTGTCTACAAGATTCCTATATTTCTTTTTTTCTTGCATCCGAATTGCATAACTGATTTAAAAAAATCACATACCATGTGGAAAGATATATCAAAGGTTAGTTGAGAGTCCAGATAACCATGGTATTCAGAAAGAAGGCAGTGAGAATGGTGAAGAATGCAATCATATCTGAAGAAGAGTGGAGGGAGGTGTTGAGAAGGTACAACAAATTAAAGCTGTACATCAGATAGCAGTATAAGTGGCTGAGAACACCCCCCCCCCTTCGTAGATGTTGGAAGGTGGGGGAGGAGAAATATCAGAGATATGGAGAGAAGAAGACAGGAAATCTGCATATGCTTTGGAAGTGCCAGGCAGTTAAACCCGTATGGAATAATTGTATAGAGAAATGGGAAGGAGTATATCAGAACTGAGTCATAAAATGTCAGAATCTCATACTTTTGGGGATTAGGTGGAGAGGAGAAAGGGTGGACAGAGCAGAAATAAATGCAATTGCTGCATCTGGGGAGGATGAGGGAGGAAGGAGGCTTATACCCTGGCAGAGTTAGATAAGTTCAAAAGAAGAGATAGTGAAGGTGAATAATCTCAGATCATACAAATATGTTCCAGCAGACCAAGGCATAAGAAAAGCAGGGAAAAAGGGTAGAAGGAATGGGAAAAAGTACTGGGAAGCTATATTAGATGATAACATTTATAATATTTCTGTGTGGATCATGTCAGTTTCTGTGGAGTAGGGCATATGTTAATTTATATTTTAAGGTTTATTAGAGTATATCTTTTGCCAGAGTTTGTAATGGCTGATAAAATCTCCCAATAGATGGTGGGGTGGGGGAACACAAAAGTGTGAATCAATAGTATGGTGCTGAAATGTAAACGTTTCAAAATGCATATAAAAATAATTCTGTGTTAAGTACTGTTATATAAGGTGTATATTATACATAAATGGTTGAACAGATAAAACAAAAATGTTTTGGTGTTTTAGTGTTTTTGAGGGGTGATGATAATTTTTGCATGTTTTTGTGTTCCGATAAAAGTATTAAAAAATCAGCAAGGCCTTGTATCATAAAACCTGAACATACTACATAATCCTACCATAACTTCCACATCCTATCACTCCCTGTTCCTACATAATCCTACCATAACCTCCACATCCCATCAACCCCTGCTCCTACATAATGCTACCATAACTTCCACATCCTATTTTTTTGAAGTAGTCTCAGTGAATAGCATATGACCATTTTATATTTGCCAAAACTATATTCAGCAATTTGACATGCTCTCAAAATGTTATATGTTCTTCTGGTATGGAGCAAAGAAAAAAAATGCATTTCTATTTTTCTCTTACAATTCTACTGAATAGTATAAAATCATTTTCAGTCTTAATATTCCATCTTGAATAAATAAAACTTCTTGAAACATCAGTCTATAATCCAACAACCTAAGTAATTTCTTATCAACTTATTAAAATGTAGGTTTACCTTCTTTCTTTGATCGTTTTTCCAGAAACTGCAATTATTATGTTATGTAATCCCCAGGATTCAGCAACCTTCTGTGCAGGGAAAGCTTATTCCTGCATGGAAGGGACTGCTCCCATGCAGCACAGCAGTGCACCATGCATATGTATGAAGGCACGCTGCTGTGCTCTAAAACGGACATGCTTCTGTGTTTGAGTGCAGGGGGTGTGTCAGAGAGCAGTGCTCTCACAATACAAATGCCCACTGCACTAGAGAATTGACGTTCAGAAATTCAAAATGAACAAAACTCTCCACTGACACTTCAGTGTCTATGAAGAAAATAACAGACAGCCTACCTCAGAAAAACACACCTATATGGCAGAATGTACACATTTTGCCATATATGTGTGCACCATACTCCAGAAAAGGAGTGCAGTCCATTAAAACGGCAATGTGACACACTGCATACCTCCTACAAAATAATGCTAATGCAAAACATGTCATTCTATCAATGTTCTATGTATATATATATATATATATATATATATATATATATATATATATATATATATATATATATATATATATATATATATATATATATATATATATATATATATATATATATATATATGTATGCATACATGTCCCAAAATGAAAAATGATCATACAAACATATGCTGCTGATAGACCACCCACAACTGGGGCAGCATGCACAGTTGGATATAAAAGCAGCCATGACACTCACATCTGCCCCCCCTCCCCCACACACAGTCCAAATAAATAAGTGAACAGTACACTGCTACAAAATCATGATAGGCCATACACAATGGTTAGACATACAACAACCTCTTAGCAAAACAAATAAAATGTCCGAACATAGCAAAGAGAAGTACAACCAAACAGTAATTCACACATGTTTACTATACTCTGATGTCTTGGCCAAAGCATTCAAGGAGTAAAACATTGCCAGAAATACATGCCTTAATCACAAGAAGCAATTAACACCTAATTACATAATTGAATACACAGCCTCCAATCACACTCCTCATTTAACCCCCTACGGGATAAAGTCTCACAGTTAATATTAATACATAGAGTCTGTACATAACAATTGTCCTTTTATGAATGTTTCATCAAACTGAGAAACAGACGTTTTCATAAACAGTACCTTGGAACCCACTACTGTCCCCATGGTACGATTTATTCAAATGTACGGCTATAGAACTGTCATATTTTTCATCAGTAATATGTCTCACATGTCCTAACAGCCTAGTTTTAAAACATGTGTTACTGTCCCCCACATAAAATATATTGCAATGGCATCTAAGAGCATTCTCTATACACCAACCTCTTGAATGTACAGACTTCAACATGTTTCCTGTCCTCTCAACTCAGCAGGTATTACAGAACTAAATAATGATAGACCAGTATACCTATCAACCTCCTAGTGTATGACATCTGAACAAAGCCTGACATAATTGGGGGACAGAGGCTGAAATACATGGCCATACTTGAAATATTGCTGTTATACAATGAGAAAATTTCTGGTGTTACAGGGTTTTTTGTAACATATCTTTTATCAGGGATATAAAGTCAGGAAAAACAAATGGATGTTACCGTTTACATAATGCAATCACCAGAGTATGCTACTGATTTGCCACGGACACCTGTCTGGGGAACAGTCCATACATAACAGGATAACCTGAGGCCATTATGTATGGCTCTGCAGTTGAGAGCTATGCAGAGACGGACCTTTGTCAACTGAAACCCATGCAGAAGTAGCATGTGCAGACAAACCCTGTTAAACTAGCAGTATTCCAAACATATAACAGCAATACTCACATTCTGCCCCTAAGTCTTGAACCTTCTCCACCATTTAGTTGGATTGTCTCCACAAGTCTTGTTGTAAGAGGTAGTAGCTTACACAACTCCAAGATGTCTTCCTCACAAGTAAGGGAAAGGGCCAACACCCACATAGAGTACTCATTTATAGGAGTGTGTTGCCATGACATTGGCTATTGGAAGAACTACGCAGCTGCTATGCAGTCAGTTAGCAAGTGAGGAACTCCAATACTTGCACAGGCCATCACATGTTCATGAGCATCGCCTACAAAAGCCATGCTTCCACCTATTCAAACCAGCTCTATCCCTGTAATGCACATAAAGAGTGAGAGAGAGAGGGAGAGAGATTGAGAGAGAGAGAGAGAGAGTGAGAGAGATATATAGAGAGAAAACAAATACAACATAACATGGAAAAGGGAAGAAAGAAAAAAAGGTAAATGGAACATGTAAGCATGTAACTGAATGTAGTACTTGGTCTGTAAAAATGGGAAATATGATTTGGAGGTATATATGTCCCAACAAAACTTGCTGTACTAATGTCCTGCTAAACAGCTGCTGTGGCCGTAGCATCTGGCCCTCTCTACAGTGGGAGAGATCACAGACATACCTTTCAACTGCATAGATCTTCACAGAATGTCCACATTTTACCATCATGTATTTTTGTCTGTTCCTCCTGAAATCTGTAATTTTCTGGCAAATAGCTGAGGATTGAAGTCATCAAGTAATGACAAACACTTGAGTTTAGGACTCCACATCCTTAAGAATATTCACAGTAATGCAAATTGTATCATTCTGCAAACTTTCTAAGTTTGTAACAGGAATATTTAAAGTCTGTCCCTATTTATCCTCCCATCATTCTAGGCTTTGTCCAGATGTGATGCTCTGAGAGGTTGTGAGGTAGGATCACAGCTCAGGAGCCTGACTCACCCTGGGAAAGGACAGCTCATATATGACAACTGCAGGGGTGTCTGTCAAACAGTTGTGAATGTGCCATTGCTAGGCCAGTTAATGGGATGTTTTCCATATCCATGTTACCTGTGATTATGAGTATGAAACATATTTGCCTTGTAAAGCTGAGAGACTGCTAGAGGGCATGTGCATAGTAAAGTACTGTTGCAGACATGTGTGTTGAACTGCATGTGATATATTGAATTAATAACATTCAACTGTACAGTGTTCTGCTGGATAATAGCTACATTTGTGACTGATATCTGTAGTCACATACACATATACCTCTGTTATGTCAGCCAAACCATTGGCAGGTCTGTGAGCAATGCCATTGTAACATAATAGCCTACTTATGATTGTTGGACATCTTTCAGGATATCACACTGATGTCAAACCCTACTGTGCAGTCAACGTACTAATGTATGGTGCAGCTATATTAATACAGTATCAATATTGATGTCCCTTTTGACACCCATTTATGTATGCCATTGTCCAGATGGACTGCTATAACAGGTTGAGAAGTGTAATTGAGCATCAAGACTGTAAATACAGTGAGCCAAACTAACATAGAACAGAAATGTGTACCAGGTATCCCCTGAGCACATGTATGTATGCATATGTTCAGCTGGAAGGCACAAAGCTAATCACATGGATTTCAAGCAGTCAGTTACATAGGTTTTGCATGTTGCACATGAGTGTAATATCAGTGACAGTGCATACAACAGACTTAAATGTGTAGAGCTACTGGGTGTTGCATTGCCCTGACACTGATATTGGTACTAGAATAGGCATGATTATCAGGTATTAATCAGAGAAATGTCCACCTGTGTTATGACCCTCTGTCCATGCCTACCACTACCAACTATATCAACACCTATAGACAGTGGATATCACAAGTGTACATAGGTTCATAGATTAGTACTAAGCTAACTGCCCTTGCGAGCCATTTTAAGCCTAGCAAATTATCCCTTGTGAGATTCAAACCCTACACCTTGTGTTTGTAAGGCAAACACCTTAACCATTAGGCCACCCTTCCAACCCTTCAATGTGTAGCAATGATGTTCATTGGGAAAGGAGAAGATAATGAACCTTAGGATTTTGTTTTTGGTGACTGCACCCCACTGCAGAAAATGACCACTGCCTGGATTAGAACACGCAACCATGTACTCAATCTTAACAATAACCTACCACTAGGCTACCTGAGATGTACCCATGTGGGAATGTCAGGTTTGTGTGCTGTATGACAATCAGACCACAGAAGATCATTTCATAATGTTTCTCACCTTGAATGTTACCCCTAACTTGTACAATTCCATTGAAATACAATTAAAAGTGTTTCTAGGAAGGTGAGCAACTATTGCCAAGTGAAGGTGTGCCATGATGTTAGAGTCCAGACCAAGACAGATGAATGCTGTAACCATCTCAAGAGGTGCATACACAACATATTACTTTAAGGGTGTGCACACTCATTCAACTGGCTTATTGTACTGAGTATTATTTCCATATGTTTTCACGGACCAGATTGTTATGTTTTCAATTGAATCGTACAGGCTATACGTCACATTACAGGTGGGAACTGTTATGAAATGAGTTATTGTGGTGTCATGTTCCAATTGCACAAATACCAGGCAGTATAACAGGGATGTGTACCCTTTATATCCACTGTAGCTATATGGACACAGCAGTACCTGACTTGTATATCCAGCCCCCATCAAGGTAGAGTAATCCCATTTGGTGGACAGCAGCAATACACAAACCACATAATAGGTTGCGACATTGGCTGTACAGGGACACATAGATGCAGGCAACAACTTGGAAGCAAGTCCACCTATATCTGAGCAAGCACGTAAGTTCACAGGTAATTTCCTGTAAGGCTGACTATGACTATAAATTAGACATATCCACATCACCAAGGACAATTGCAACTGTGTCTCCACATATGTTGTAAGTCTCAGAGGAAACAACACAATTCACCCCGTACTGGGGGTAAAGAACACCTCATTCAGCACTCCCCTCCCTTTCATACAACTGCGATTTACATTTAAAAAGACTTTCCCTTTACAACCCAAGCCTCCCCCTACCTCTACAAACATAATGAATCTTTTCTGTTTCAAAGGAAGCTCTTCCTTACCCCTAGTAAACCACTTCCCATACCCACCAAACTCACCTCATTAGGTTCCAATATCTACACCTATGACCCATTAGAAAATAGATACCTATCCATACTCTACTGAAAATGTATCACCCTCCTCCTCCATTCTGGAGACATACACCCTAACCCAGGGCCTTCATACAACTCCACCTCTAAACCACATTCACATAGCTCTCCCCTGCACCAGAAATCTCTTCTCCTTGCCACACTTAATGCCAGGAGCCTTTGTAATAAAATACCTTCCTTTCACACCTGGATCTCTCATAACAAACTTCATATTGTCTCTATCACAGAAACCTGGCTAAAACCACACATAAAAGATACCGAAATTATGCCCCCTAACTATAAACTTATAAGACGTGACAGACCTCAAAAGAAAGGTAGAGGAGTAGCCTTACTCTTCTCCTCCTCCTTAACAGTAACACCTTATACTAAGCCCCTACCCTCATTTGACACCGCCGAGCTAACCCTTGCCCTTCTCAAAGTAAACAACAATAAAACTTTATGCATTGCCTCCCTGTACATTCCACCTGGTAACAATATCCCTATACTGGAAGATATTCTTGCCTGGTTCACTTCCAACATAAATAGTGAGACTATAATCCTTGGCGATGTCAACATAAACTGGTCTTCCATTGACTCATCTACCCCTTCTCAAAGCATTAATCTATATCGATTGACACAGCTAATCAAAACCCATACTAGACCAAATAAAGACTACACCACAGGTAGCATCCTTGACTGGATACTAGTCTCCCACCCAAACCAAGTTTCTGATAGTGGTACTCTCACAGACTCCCTTAGTGACCATCTCCCTGCCTACATATGCCATTCCCCCTAAACCAACCTCTTTCAACACAGACACATTACCACCCACAACATGCAAAACTTCAATACCCTAATTTTCTCTAATACCTTAAAACAGATAGATTGGAACCCTCTAAAGCCCCTCCCTTTAGATGCCGCAGTCTCACATTTCAATAGAATTTTCACTGATATACTTAACCACTTCGCCCCCAGTAGAACCAAAAGACTCATATCCAAAACAGCCCCCTGGCTAACTAAAGACACAAAACTACTTATGCATCACCGAGATAAAGTCTGGAAATACTACCAAAAATGCAAAACTCCCAACTCTCTTGCCGAATACAAGCAACTGCGAAATCAAGTAAAAAAAAAACAAATAGGCACTGATAGCAAATCCTACTACCTTAAACTTTAAAATAATCATGAAACCAACCCCAGAAAATTTTGGAATAGTATTTCATCAATATTATCCCCAGGCAAGAAGAGAACCATTGCCCTGACCCAGACACACCAGACCTCCACCTAGCTACCCAATTTAACTCCTTTTTCATTGACTCCATAGGCAAACTCACCTCCTCTTTCTCTAACAACATCCTCCCCAACTTAACTGATAACAAAAACTTAACATCCATGAACCCTAAGTCCTCCCCTTTTATTCTCAAATCCATTCCTACCAACACTATAAAAAAGCTCCTACAAAAGTTAAAACCTTGCTCTAATGCCCCAGATGACATTCCATCCAAATTTCTCCAACTAGCTGCTGATGGCATAGCGCTTCAAATTAGCATCCTAATCAATTGCTCCATTCAGGAGTCCTATGTACCATACCTCTGGAAAAAAGCCTTCATTATCCCCCCTCCACAAAGGAGGTACAAACTGTTCAATCTCCAACTTTTGCCCTATTGCTATCCTATCCCCTATCTCTAAGATACTCAAAAAATGTATTCACCTCCAACTATTGCCCTACCTATTGGACAACCAACTCCTAACTCCTACCCAACACGGGTTTACACCTGGACATAGCACCACCACTGCCCTTCTTTTCTTCCTTGAAATCATTAACTCTACTTGTGACTCTGGGAACATAGTTTCTATGCTCCTCCTTGACTTATCTAAAGCTTTTGACACTGTCTCTCATGTGCTTCTATTTTCTA
The DNA here is from genome assembly GCF_019279795.1 of Protopterus annectens. NCBI lineage: Eukaryota > Metazoa > Chordata > Ceratodontiformes > Protopteridae > Protopterus > Protopterus annectens. The sequence continues at coordinate 1,846,686,699 of NC_056725.1, read as the reverse complement.
AACTTTCCCATCTTAATCTCTCCTCTTCGTCTGTCAAATGGTTCTCCAGCTATCTCTCAGCCAGAAAACAAGCTGTAAAATGGAACTACTGCACTTCCTCTTTCCTTCACATCCCAACAGGTGTACCACAAGGCTCTATTTTGGGTCCTTTACTATTTAACATTTTCATCAATGACTTCCACCAAAAGATCCCCAATGCTAAACTGGTGCAATACGCAGATGACTCCGCTACCATCTGCTCATCCAAAACTCTTCCTTTACTAATAAACCTTATGCAAGAAGCCTTCTCCTCTACTGAGTCCTGGATGCTTGACAATCACCTAGCCCTAAATGCCTCTAAATCTAAAATAATGATCTTTACCCCTTCTAGACATACTGCTGCTGAGAAAGCATCCTTCTCTATACTTAGCCTAAACAAAACAGCTATTGAAATAGTTCCCCATACAAAACTTCTGGGTGTTCTTATTGATGACCAGCTAAAATTTTATATCCACCTACAAACCAATATTAAAAAGACTCATCAAAAACTTGGTATGCTTTATCGACACAGGCATTACCTTTCTCTGTCTACCTCCTACCTTCCCTTTTGTATGGAGCTCCGCTACTCTCTAACCTCCAATCACCCCTAAAATCTAAACTTTCCTCAGGTTATAACAACATTTCAAAGTTTGCCACAGGATCCAAATCCTTTACTCACCATTGCAACTCCCTACATGCTCTAAATTGGTTGGAACTTCCAAGCTACCTAAATTTCATTCAACTAACTACAGCACAAAAGCTAATTTTCAAACCTTCTAACTGTCCATCACTCTCCTCTTCCCTAAAACTTCACCAGTCACATAGAACACTTAGGTGCACAAATCAGAACCTCTTAGAACTTTACAAGCCTTTACACCCACCAGGGCAACTTCTACTATCATTCTCCCTTGCCCAATTATGGAATTCTCTTCCCCCTTACATTAGAACTACCCCTAACCTGCCATCCTTTAAAACCGTACTCCACTCTCACCTCTACTCCCTCTGGGAATGCTCCTGTACCCATCCTATCTGATTCCTGATACCTATCCCTATTCTATTCTACTCTAATCTCTGCCACTGCTTCAATTCATCTCTCTAAAATTCCTTTGCCTAAATACATGTAGTGTATTAAATGAACATAAATTTATTGTTTTTGCTAATATCTTATAAGTGATTGACTCAGCTCATATATTTCAAGATATGTAAAATCTTGCCTTGCTGTATATTGAATGTTAAACTGTTGTTCTCATATGCTGTACTAATACATTGTATATTGTATATTGTCTTTCTGTCTGGAGCTTTTCTCCTTGGGCCTCCATTGAAAACAGGCTACCTTGGCTCAATGGACTTTCCCAGTTAACAAACTGAAATAAATAAATAAATAAATAAATAAATACACATGTGCCATGGATATAGGCAACCTGTATCACACAGGTTAGGTGGGAAAATCACCACCCTGTCCACCCCAGTTGTACAGGGGGATATGCACATCAACCACACTCCTCCCCTCAGCAATGGTAAGCATGTACATATCGCCTACTGATGGCAACAACAGTATATCTCCATGAGGCATAATAACATCATTGCCTGCCTCCTTCATGAAATCAGGCATGTGCTCAAAGCTCCATCACACACCACAGTCAAACACAGACCTACCACCATCCACACACCATCCAGATGGAAGATGTCCACTGTCAACCCTCTAAACAGAAATGAATGGAGAATAGAGGATTATGCAATCAAGTATCCAACATTGGGGGGATGAGATAACTCAGGGCCAGGAGTGTAATGCAAGCTGCTATAGCCATGATATTTTGGAGGGTTATTGTGTAGTGTGGATTATTTGCAAGTAATATCCACTGTTGATGTGCATTTTAACAACCGTATGAGGTCCTGTGACCTTTTTCCTGTTTTTGTCTTCCAGGTAACATGCAGAGTGCTCGCCTAGCAGTATTCTCTGTTGTGGAAACTGACATCATCACCCAATATGTGATTGAACATTATGCCCTGTTATTTGGATGGAGAGCAGAAGATGTGTGGGAGAGGACCGCCCTGTAGAACAGTGTGGTTCACAGGGTAAATGATGTCGGCTTGCACAGCAGAACTTATGAACATGTGCGTAGCTCCCTAACGGCAACTACAAACAATGTAAGCATCAATTGTGATGTAGCACAAAGGGAAGAACTATTGAGCCAGCAGGATGTAGAATTGCTGCATCCAAACAGTTGAATATGAAAGGGTCTAGCTCACTTTGTGAGCCATGTGCATTAATGGAATGTGGTAAATCTGTACCTACAATTCAGGACAATCTTAATGGACCTGTTTCTAATGTGAGTAATATGAATACACTTAGTATAAATAATGTTGATCTAGGCATAGATTTAAATGGTACTGAACTGAATGAATCAGCAGATATTTGTGATAGCATTTTAATACCTAACAACATGGATGTTGTAGCCAAAGAACCTGTTGTTAGACCGAAAGTTGTAACTATGGGTAGAAATACTCCTTTAGTTAACAAACAACCTATTGATGACTCCCGCCATTCAGCATTTTTTTTTTTGGAAAAAGCTCTGCCCATAAGGCAAGATACAAGAGCAGGGAGGTCTCAAAGTCGCAAGAGACGTGGGGGGTACAATCCAATCCCCCAGTGTACAACAAGGGTCTGGTTACATGGAGCCAAAAGTAAATAATCTAGTCTTTAATTTATCCTCTGTGGTCTTAACCACTGAACAAATATCTGTGTTAAATAAAGGTCTATCTTTTGTACCAGCGAACAGAATGAATTTGGTAGACACTGTTCTTGAATTAAATACATTAAATAATGTTTGCTAGGAATATTATGCTTTTTTGTGGATGGCGATGTGAGACATATGAATGTTAATGATTTTAAGAAGCCTAGTTGTTTTGTACCCAACTACTCACCAGCTATGGAAGCATTTGTTAAAATGTGTGAGGAAGACTTGAGGAAGTAAATGAATGAGAAGTCTAAATTGTTTTTATAACCTGACAGCTAAGGAGAATGAAGCTTTAGGTGTATTGACCAGAGCTGAACATTTAGTTATTAGACCTGCAGACAAGGGTGGTGGGATAGTTATTTTTAACACAATAGAATATATTGATAAAATGCGTGAGATGCTATATGATAGTAGAGTTTGTTATTCTACAGAAATTTCAAGTGAATGGTATCATAAATAGATTAAATTTTTACATATATGATCTACTTATGACAAATCAAATTGATTACTCACCTTTTACAAATGTTTCTGTTGAACATCCCACAATACCGGTTATATATGGTTTACCCAAAATCCACAAAGATCAGTTGAAACCTCCTCTCTGACCTATTGTGTTGGGTAGAGGATGGTTAACCTAACCCATGTCTATATACATGGAAAAACAGCTTAAGAATGTATTGAACACAATAGACACAGTATTGAAAGACAGTAAGCAGTTTTTGAAACAAATGTATGATTGGGCCAGTCGCTTGAATGACAATGACATCAGCAATGTGCTTTTTGTAACACTTGATGTGAACTCTCTATTTACAGTGATTCCCAATGATGAGGGAATTGAGAACGGTAGGCACTTTTTGAGTAAAGAGAGTATGTTTTGCACCATTAAAGTCAATATGATCTGTGCCCTATTAGATCTCATTCTAGAAAACAATATGTTTTTGTTTGAAAATGATTTTTTCTGCAAAAAGTGTGGGTTGCTATGGGCACAGCATGTGCAAATACATATGCAAACATTGTGCTGGCCCATTGGGAGAAAGAGATGGTCTTCTATAGTGACATGTTTAAACAATATGTCACTTTTTACAAACGCTTTGTGGATGATATCTTCTTTACGTGGCATGGTGATAAGATACAGCTAGAGAGCTTTGTCAGATTTTTAGGGAATACTACTACATATCTTTCATTTTCTATGTGCTGCTCTGAAACAAAGATCGATTTCTTAGATATTAACATCAATAAGAATATGTTTGGTAATATTTCAACCAAGCTACAGAGGAAAAGCTGTAGGAAGAATAACATCCTCCACTGCTCGAGTATGCACCCCAGACATATAACTAGGAATATAGTCAAGAATCAAGTTTTACATCATAGGAGGCTGTATACTGATGTGAAAGATCTACAAGAGGCACTAGTGAATTTACGAGTAGATCTTGCTGATAGGGGATACAAGATGCATGAAGTAGACAAAGCTATACAGGAAACAAATATCTTGGAATGTAATAAAATGAGTCCATACTTCTCTGAAGGACATACTACTACTGTACATGATGGAGGGAGAAAGAGCACAGAAATGATTAATAGGTTGTGCTTGACTTTCTCTAGTGATGTCAATAAAATCTGTGACATAGTAAAGAAGAATTGGTCCATTTTATTGACAGATCCAGAGATTGGTAAGGTTGTAGGCCATATTCCTAGATTTAGTTTTAAGAACAGAAGAAACTTGAAACAACGTTTATGCTATAAAAGTAACAGAATGAATGAAAGATTCACTTTGCAGTGTAAAGGCACATATGCCTGTAGGGCATGTAAGATTTGTTCAAGTATATGGTCCACTTGCATGGTCAAACATCCACTGCATTTAACACCTATAGAATCTCATTTTTATGCTGATTGTTGCACCAAAAACATAGTGTATTTAGCTAAGTGCAACCTATGCAGTGCATTCTACATAGGTAAAACTAACCGTATGTTAAAAGAGAGGGTTATGGAGCACTTAAATGATATACGCAACAATAAATCTATAAATGCACTAGCTAAGCATGTATCTGACTGTGGTGCTCAGCACACCTTTAAGTTTTTAGTACTACAAAAAAATTAATGAAAGTCTTAGAGAAGGAGACATTTGTAAAGAGACTGAATGTATAGAGCTAAGGTGGATAGTTGACTTCAAGGCTTATACTCCCCCTGGTTTGAAAAGCGCTGTTTGTTTAAAGCCTGTTTTAAGGAAAGGGGTTTGCCCCACTGATTTTTTTTATTGCAAGTTTTTATTGGCTGCTTTACATATTTAAACTGTGAATGTATTTTTAGGTTTTATTAAGGTCTGAAAAAGAGGATAACCTCGAAAGCGCTCACCTTTTATTGGAATAAAGTGTGTTTCACTCTACAGCAAGTACGCCTTTTTCTTTATAATATATTCATGTTTTGGGTTTATTGGTTCCATCACTTTCTTACTTTTTGATACATGTATCTGTATTTTATCTACATGCATCGGGTCCGACTGCAGTTGTGGATGGGGTTTTCTAATGCACACAGGTGCACATCTATGGTGATGACAGGACATTGTGTATTATTGCGGTTAGTACTGTAAATGTGCAGACATGCTGCATCCATCCTGTACCAAGGCCATATGTGAATCTGCTGACAATAACTCCCTCTCACAACTACCTAGGACCCTCTGGTCTGCATATGGGACAGCAGCCTGAAGCTGGTGGGTATGATATTGCTCTGTTGTTGCCTGGCAATACCCCAGGCATGTGAAGCGCATTCAATTTACCATGCACACAACCATCAGTAATAGCTATATTGCTTTATGTAATAGCTATATTGCTTTTTGTGCATGTTCACTTGTGCTGGGGTTAGCTGTATTGCATCACAGTAGTCACCACTGGGGCATATCTGACATGAATTCAACATTCTCATAGCATACCTCACAACTTGTCAGTGCCAAGATGTCTGGATAGAGGCTAGCAAAATGGGATGGACAAACGGCCTAAGGTAGGTACATGTGTGACACATTAGTGGTATACAGTGGACACAAATTGTATACACACACCTATTAAGATGCAAGGTGTTCCTGTTATATACTAATTAGGACCACAGTATGACAGTCCACACCTCTTGCAGCCTTTAATGCGACCCATAACAGGAACAGTTCACTTGTAAAACCAAGCATCTGGACTCATGTATTGCACCTACAAGGCTGGCCACCTGTGAGGGTGGCAGACATAGTATCAGCATGATGTTTCAGTCAGGTATGATACCTCATGCTGCCATATGTGTCAGCACACTCACAGTGGCCTATTTGGCTATAATATCACATACATGGGCATTAAGGCACACAAACCACTTACAACCACATATAGGTTGCAAACATATGGATATTCCAGGCACATCTGTACAGAGGACTGTACAATGGTTTAACTGGCTGCATGTGAGGCAGATGCTGTTAACACACTATATAAAGTAATGGCAGTGGGAGGTGGTCACCAGCTGTGTATGGTATAAACATCAAAATGGCATAAGCCAGACAAGATATGATCCTCACACACACAGTTGCCAGCATTATGATTAGAATTCTTGCCTATCTAGATATTTCTACTATAGTGCTACACAGTTATGAGACGTGCCACAGAGCTTCTACAGTTCCACCTATTCCAAAGGTACTACTAAGGTGGATAACATCAACAAGGCTACTAAATTGGAGTGAAGGGAAGTGTAAAGGGTAGTACACAGGTCAAAAATGGTATAAGCTAGATAGTACATGAGTCACACATACACACACACACACACACACACACACACACACACACACACACACACACACTGCCAGTATTGGGATTAGAACTCCTGCATATTTAGGTATTCCTACTATTGTGCTACGCAGTTATTAGATGCACCACAGAGCTTATACATTTCCACCTATTCCAAAGGTACTTCTAAGGTGGATGGCATCAACAGGACTACTTAATTGTAGTGAAGGGAAGTATAAAGGGTAGTACACAGGTCTAAAATGGTATAAGCCAGTCAGTACATGATTCACACACACATACACACTTGCTAGCATTGGGATTAGAACTCCTGTCTATCTAGGTATGTCTACTATAGTGTTGCACAGTTACCGCACGCCCTACAGAGCTTACTGAAATTTCACATGGCCAAAGCTGCTGATAACTGCACAGCTGTGGTAAAGTATTACAGGTGGCAGACAGTTTGCCTTCTGTTCCACCCATACATCATGCTAGTTCTTTCTGTCATGCACTTCAACTAGCATTATGGCTTGGCACTTCACCAGGTTATTGTATCAAGAAGTGTGGCACACCTGGGAACCCCAGTACTTACTAGTTATGTCCACCCATCCTGACATGTTTGAAGGGCAGTTATCTGTGCTTTCACCCATTAACCTGATTCACTTGTCCATTCTGAGGCACTGTTGCAACTGCCTCATGTACAGAGACAACCCTCCCCTCTAAACTCCAAACACTCAAGCCTGTGAGGGTTACCCATATAGCACCCAATGTGGAGATATGCACTCTCCAGCAAAGACTGGGCTAGCAGGTCACGAGGATAAGATCAACACTTGAACTGCACCATGTGGAACATGTAGCTCCCCATGACACCCACTTTGACAGCTATGACATATGGTGAAAATCCACACACTCACCTTCCCAGAGGCACTCAATGGACATTTACCCAAACAGCACAGACAAGCAAGACAGACACCCACTCAGAGACTGCAACATGGCACATGCCAAGGGACACATATTTAACCTACACATTGTGCCCCTCAACCTAAGCTCCTAAGGCCAACCACCTTGCACAATACAGTGATCATGGGTAACTCAATACTGAGGCACACACCTATCCCACTCACTAAGTTGAATATGGAGCAGGTAACAGCCAAATATCTATCACATGCCAGCATCCAAAACATGACACAGCCAGTCATGGCACACCACAACAACTACGTGTATCATTCTGTATCCATGTGGGTGTGAATGACTTGGGACACACCTCCCTGGACTATTTGACAAGAGACATGGTTGAACTCTCTGATTATGTGGTCCAGGCAGGTGTGACAGTAGCCCTGGGCAGTGTAGCACTATCACCCAGAATGATGCTGCAGAACTATCAACAGATGATTGACTGCAACATTGGCTTACATGTTATGTGTCATTTTCAGGGGATCCAATACCTCTCTGCTTGGGATGACATGACTGACAAATCCCAATGACTTGCAAAAGATGTTCTACATCTGTCACTGCCACCGCTATGATGCCTTATTAGGCAGTGTTCCTAATGTAATTACCACCATAACAGCTAGACATGTATGCAATCTGAGGGTCATGCTGCTCAACAGTAGACATCTAACTGTCAGAATGCAGTCACTCAAAGCACACGTTGGAGTGGAGGGCACTAATATGTCTGCTGTAATGGGGAGGTGGTTCACAGCAGCAGACAGCAGACCTGCAGTATCAGGCTATGACACATTCCACAGCTGTCAGCCCTCAAACATGGACCACAACACACCTCCACAGGTGGTGGTGTCTTCATGTTCATTATTGCTAGGAACAGTCCAGACTAGTATCCCATCATAATGCATTGGAGATACTTCCGGTACAACTGCCTTGGGGTAATAGTGCAATCCAGAACATAGCCTGCTATAGGTCCACATCTATGTCTCTAGACTGTCAATGCATATTCCTCAACACCCTGCCATCTATGATAGTCAAACACAACACTGACATAGCATGAGTCTTCAACTACCCCTCCATCACCTGGGGAAAGTAGCCAAGCACCAGTACAGTGGCCCAGCACTTCTGGGATTCATCATTTCCATTGCCCTAGACCAGCTCATAATGACCCCTGGTAGAGGATGCAACAACCTTGACCTGTGTTGACCACTTAAATATGGGACTGTTGCTCATCACCAGATATCAATCCCTGCATGGTGAGATCCACACAGGCTGTAATCAACATGGAACTCAACATGTCATCCACACCCCCCACAAAGGTAACCACCTGTCAAAACCTCTCCAAAACTGACTTTGCAGCCATGGCAACAAGGGTGGATGTCTTCACTGCACCCATGGAAATGGGAAATAGCTGCAGCTGCATGACTGTGGAATCATACACATAGGCACTGTACAAACAGGTACATGAATGTATGATACTAGACAGAGCCAACAGAACCCAGACACTGTCCTCCAAACATTGGGAGACAATGTGATGGTCTCCTGCCATTACTAAAGTGTACATCAGAAAGAGGACACTGTTGCAGAGAAAGGTGGTGTCCGATGACTGTTGAACTCCCTTATTAGCCTCAAACACAACTTTGGATCTCTCATGGAACCCCTACAGGCATCTATGAAAGAGACATGCAGCAGACACTGACGACAGTCACAACAGCCTTTGATAGTTACATCAACAACCTCCACAGCATTAAACACAAGTGTTGCGAGTTACTGCACAATAATAATAGCTATCCTGAGACAATAGATATTGGCCATAGTCTTGGCAACACATTCAGTGTCAGCTTTAACCCTCTCTTCCCCCACAAGTGAAGTACTGAGTGAATGTGTTCTCACATGCTATATCCCATTTCTGTTCTAAGCATCTGTGTAGCACCAGGATGTGGCCCTGCAGCAAGACCATGGGGTATGGTAGTGTGGTAACACATCTACCATGTCATAGGCAGGTTACAGTATGTGCATGGAAATCCCCGGTCTGTAACACAGTGATTGCATATGCCTCACAGATTATAAGGCTGAGGGCCCTGTTGTAGAATGGAGAATGGTACGTGTTGTGGTTTGGACACACCTGCGATTGCTAATAACCACAGCCAAAGGGGATATTCATCAACCAAACACTGAGATTATTATTCACATACACACACACACACATGCACACACACACACACACACACACACACACACACACACACACACACACACACACACACACACACACACACACACACACACATTTGCCAGTACTGAGAGCCATAGGCTCATTGCTTCATAGGTGTGTAGTAAGAGAATGGGCCTGAAGGCTGTACAAGACTAGCCCAAGGGAATACCCTGGCATCAGACCACATGAAAATAGTCCCCAGTGTGGCTCAGGAGTATAGTCACTGGAGTGGTCCCCAGGGGTTGGTGTTGTATTCCCCATCCACTCATCCAGATTTCTATTGTGGGTGGCCAGTGGTATGCACTGCTTCACATGTGTGTGATTTATATTCCATAACATGGACAGTGTCTGGGTTGTGCACATGTCCCACATGCATGTTCTTTGAAGTGTGGAAGTTTGCTTGAGGTCTCTGGGGCATGTTGTGTGGACAGATTGGTATCTTCAGAAGTAGCATTCCTGACCTCGTTTTGTGAGACCTGGCTATGTAACTGAGGTAGTGATTGCACCTACATAGACAGTATGATACGGGGATTCATTAGAGTTATTGGCATCTGTCCATACAGGACATGTGTATAAGGCATGGTATTCCCTTTGTGTGGTATGTTTGCAGACTCTACAGTTGTTGCAGACGTCCAGTGGGGACCATGGCAAAAGGGCCACTGTACACATTGATTGGGCTACTTAGGGGAATGAACAGGGTGCCATGTCCTTTTACCTGCTGGATAACACACACTCAGTCAGGAGATGTAACACATTAAAGTACTTTCTGATGTCAGGGGCATGTAGCTCACTGAAAAAACACCATGGGTACTATCTGTGAGGCAATTTGTATGAGAACTACGGATATAGTGGTTGCTGCCTAGCCAAGTGTGTTTGTGTATGATTTGTGAGTAGAGAGTGGTCTCTGAGTATTAGAAGGGTTGCCTATATTGTTAACTAATCCATACTGCCACATAGTCATTGTGCATGGCACTAGACATATAGGGCTGTTGATTATCTACACCATCCTCTATGGTGTTTGGCAACTGTTGACCTTGTAATGTGGACAATGGGACATATAATAGGTCCTCAATATAATAATTTAGCAAAACCCACTCCCTAAAGAATCCTGTACACAATCACACCAACACCCACACAGGATACTGATGACACACACACACACACACACACACACACACACACACACACACACACACACACACACACACACACACACACACAAAATCACAGCAACACTCATACAGGATACTGATGACATACACACACAATCACACCAACATGATATTGATCTCACACAAATACACGCACACACACACACACACACACACACACACACACACACACACACACACAGGATACTAATGACACACACAAACAAGATACTGATCACACACACACACGCGCACACACAATACTTATGACACACACAAACAAGATACTGATCACACACACACAACACCCAAACAGGATACTGATCACACAAACACACACACACACTTGCCAGTACTGAGGTTCAACCCCCAACCTAGCTACATATTGTTACTACAGTGTTACGCATTTATTGCACATGCCATGGAGCTTATAGGATGGATGTTGTCCCAAGGTACTTATAAGGTAAGGGACATCACCAGCCCTTGTAAATACTGGCATTGGGTAATGTAGTGGGTGAAAGATTTCACAAAGTATTTTACCTTACACATACATTTACCAGGAGTGAGATTCAAACCTCTAGTTAACGATGTTTTCAGGCCAGTATGTTATGCATTTACCACATGCACTGCTGACCTTACATGGTTTAGGGTTGTCAACAGGTACTTTTAAGATGAATGATATCTGCAGGACTGCTAAAGTCAGGCACTGAAAAGTGTACTGGGTGTAAATGGGGCCAAAATCTTTAAGGTACGGACATATATATGTACACACACACACACACACACACACACACACACACACACACACACACAAACACTTGCCAGGAATGAGAGTCAAACCCCTACCTATGTAATTATTGTTACTACATTGTTCCGCATTTAGCACACGTGCCACAGAGATTATAGGTAGAGCATTGTCCAAACATACCTCTAAGGTGAGTGACAGCAGCAGTGCTAAAGGAGGGGTAAGAGTAGTGTAGTAAGTGTGAATGACCACAAAATCAGGTCTGTACAAAGACACACACACTTTCTCACACAAACACTCACTCTTTCACAGTTGCTAGGACCAGGATTAGAACTCCTATCTAACTAGTTTGCTACACTATAGTATTACACAGTTATTGCAAGCACCACAGAGCTTGTATGTTGGAGAGCTGTCTAAAGGTATCACTGAAGGTGAGTGACATTAGCAGCAGTGCTAAAGGAGGGGTGAGGGAAGTGTAGTAAGTGTGAATGACCACAAATATTAGGTTTCAACAAAGACACACACACAAACACACACACACACACACACACACACACACACACACACACACACACACACACACACACACACACACACTCACACAAACACACACATTTTCACAGTTGCCAGGACCAGAACTCCTAAATAGTTTGCTACACTATATTATTACTCAGTTATCACAAGCGACACGGAGCTTATAAGTTGGAGAGCTGTCCAAAGGTATATTTGAAGGTGAGTGACATCAGCAGCAGTGCTAAAGGAGGGGTAAGGAAAGTTTAGTGAGTGTGAATGGCCTTAACCTAGAAACACACACACACACACACACACACACACACACACACACACACACACACACACACACACACACACACACACACACACACACACACACACACTCACAAACAACTTTACATCTGACAGGATTGAGATTGCAACTGCTACATGGATACTTATTTGTACTGTAGTGTTACACAGTTATCACAAGCACCACTGAGACTATAGGGCTGAGGGCTAACCAAAGGAATTTTTACAGTGAATGACAGCACATCATGTGATATAGGCCAATGGGATGTGTACTGGGTGCGAAAGGCCTCATAAAGGGATTCTCTCTGTTGCTGTCTGTCTTTTTCTTCCCCACGTCTCTGTGTGTATATGTTTGACATATTATATTATGTTGGCCTTAGATATGTGTGAGTATTCCTATCCAATGTGTGTGTGTGAAGTACCAATGGTGTACAATTTGGTGTGTGTGCACACACAGCTGCGAATAACTGATATCTGTAGTCCACTCTGTTGTGAGACATGGGCTTCATTTCTCTAAGTGTAGGAGCATGCCCAGTATGACCTTCTATACTGAGTGTGTGCATCCATTCCAGGGACGGTTGGACTCCAGTTCAGGGTTTTGTGTGCTACAGCTACACCTAGCAAACTGTTTCTGCAGGATACATGTAGATAGGTTGCCAATATGGAGACACAATGGGCATACAAGGGATACTGTAACTATTGCTGTCTGTGCTGCTTGCATGACATGGTTGGTTGTAGCATAGATTTTCTGACATATGTACTGTTTTACACTGTGATGTATCATGTCATCAACTACTGACAGTTATCATTCTTTGCTCACAGTTATTTACCAGGGAAATACAAGACAAATGAAACTGAGACCAATATTCTGAGGCATATAGACTACACATTCTGACACATACCTACCATCGTGGAGGGGTATCTACAGACAATAGACTGCTTGTTTTTGTGTAAATGGTCCAGCACCTTGTTAGTATGCTGGATGGGGCTCCACTCCTTGTGCTTGTCTCAACTTCACGGAATGGCCATATCCTGCTGAGGCCATACCTCTCAGCTGTACAGATACACCTAGGTTATTCAGAGGCAGGATTCATATATCTGGTCAGTTTACCTTCACATTGTGGTTTACAAATATGACTCTGTCATTGTCCATGTTGGTGTGAATGACCTGAGATGTACCTCCCTGGACTACATGAAAAGAGATCTAGAGGAGCTCTCTGATCTTGTAGCCCAGGCAGGTATGACCCTAGCCCTAAGTAGCATCCTGCCATCACCCAGAATGATACCACAGTACAAGGACAAAATGATTGACTTCAACAATTGGAAAGCTTCTGCTGTCATTCTAAGGGGATCCAGTATCTGTCTGCCTGGGATGACATGATCGACAGACCACGATGTTTTGCCAGAGATGGCCTGCACCTGTCACCCTTGGGATTCTGGATACTGGCTAAGGCTCTTGCCACCCCTATAGTGCCTTTTTTTAGGCAAGGTTCAAATGACAAATGCACCACCGTAACAGGTACAAGAAAGCAAAATCTGAGGGTAATGCTACTTAATGCTAGAAGTCTAAACCTCAAAATGCACTCACTCGAGGCACTCCTTCAAATGGAGAACATCGACATCTGTGCAGTGTCAGAGACCTGGTTCAAGGCTCCAGAGAGCACCCCTGCATTACCAGGCTATAATTCATACCACACCTTTCAGCCACCTAACCTGGACCTAAACACTAAAGGCAGAGGCATGTGCATATTTATTAAGGATACCCATACCTCCAGACTAGTTGCTCAGCATAATGCATCCGAGATTATTCAAGTGCAACTAACTCTGAGCAAGACCCCAATCCAAATTGTAGCTTGCTACAGATCCCCCACCCTGCCCCAGGATTCCCACTCCTCATTTCTTGATACATTGGAAAATATTAGGGTACAACCCAACACCCTAATAATGGGCAATTACAACTACCCCATCATTAACTGGGAAAACTACTCATGTACCAACTCTTTTGCTCAACGTTTTCTGGAATTCATAAATTCCAACACCTTGAATCAACTTATCCACACCTCCACCAGAGGCAGCAATATCCTAGACCTGGTCATTACCAACATGGGTTGGTTCCACACCAAAGGTCAATTCCTCATTGGTCAGATCCGACCACAAGCTAATCACCCTAGACATCCACATCCCATCCCCACCCCCCATTAGGGAGACTACCGTAAACAATTTCTCCAAAGTCAAATTCATGCTTCTTAAGACAGAAGTGGCAAACTTCACGACACCCATGCAGACGGACAATAGAGGTACAACTGCTGGATCCTACACAATTGCACTTTATAAACACTTACACAAGTGCATGTATCGTGCTATAGAACTAAGATGCTATCCTCCAAAAAAATTAAGCCAATCTGGTGGTCCTCTGCCATAAACAAGCTCTACAACAGAAGAAACTGTTGTAAAAAAGAGTAAAATCCCATGATTGGAGGAACTTCCTGGTCAGCCTCAGTAAGAAGCTGAGATCCCTCATAAAATCCTCCAAAGCTAGTTACGAAAACAAAATTGCTACTGATTCTAAAGACAACCACAAAGCATTCTATAGCTATGTCAAGAATCTCAGTGGCAACACTCAAATCTGCTCTGAGTTATAGCACAATGGCACTAAATATACAGAATCAACTGATATTGCCAACATCCTGGCAGATACGTTCAGTGCTAACTTTACCCCCCTCTCACCCCCTAAAGGGCCCATCTCTATACCGGAAGAATGCAAAGTTCCTGTAATCATGGCTACACAGGTAAAAAACACACTCTCCAAAGCCAAGAACACAGCATCCATGGGACCTGACAACATTCCAGGCTGCATTCTACATGAACTATAGAGCGAACTGGCACCCCACCTAAGTACCATGTTCAATCATAGCCTCACCTCAGGCTTTGTGCCCACAGAATGTTGCATAGTGACGGTTATCCCACTCCACAAAGGGGGAGCCACCACAGACCCCGGGAACTACCGCCCCATTAGCATGATGAGCCTGGTCTGCAAGGCCATGGAACGAATCATCATGGAACTTATAAACAAAAACATTGGTAATCTCCAAACTCTGGACCCCACCTAGTTCGGGTTTGTAAAAGGCAGATCATGTTTCCTAAACCTGATAGACTTCTTTGAAGCAGTCACCAAAGCTGTAGACGAGGGTAAGGTGGTTCACACAGCTTATCTAGATCTTTCCAAGGCTTTCAACATCATCCCCCATTCTGGAATTACAGATAAACTCTCTAAACAAGGTATAAATGACTATGTCACAAGGTGGGTTGCCAACTGGCTCTCTAACAGAGCCCACACTGTGAAAGTAGCAGACTCCAAATTCGACTTCAGACCAGTGACAAGTGGAGTACCACAGGGTTCAGTCCTGGGTCCTCTCCTGTTTGGCATCTACTTCTCTGAAGTACAGGCTAACACAGAAGGTCTTTGGCTAACAAAGTTTGCAGATGACTGCAAACTAGGAGCAATAATTGAAACTCCTAACAATGTGGACATCCTACAAAAGGGCTTCACTGTCAAAGCCATGGCCTCAAGCTCAATGCCAAAAAGTGCATTGCCATCCCCTTTGGTAAAAACTCTGTACACATGAACTACCAAATAGGCGGTAGTAGACTTAACACCAAAAGTGTGATAAGAGACCTTGGGACACAGGTGGACAGTAGTCTATCCTTTGATAATCACATTGCCACAGTAGTCAGGAAATCGTTCTATGTGGCACACCTCATCACAAAAGGTTTCTCATCCAGGAAAAAAGGGGTCATTGTTCCCCTCTACTCATCACTCATTAGACCCATTATAGAGTACAGCACCCTTTCTGGTATGTACCTCACAAGATATCTACAACAATTGGAAAGACCACAGAAATACATCACAAAGAGGATTGCTGGCCTCAAAAATCATCTCAAAAATCTCCAGCTTTACTCCATCATATATCACCTACTCAGAGGTGATCTCTACCTAGCATACAAAGCTATGTCAAACCCAGAGCTGTTGGACATGTTCCACTTAAAGAAATCCCAATCCCTTTGAGCTACACACTCTAGGGACCTAAACCTTGTTACCACAATAAACAGAACATGCTGGAGGGATAGATTCCTGTCCCAGAGACTTCCCATACTCTGGAACAAACTACCTATCTATATCAAACTAAGCTCCTTATTAGCACTCTTCAAGAAAAAATGTGATGATTGGATGGGAAATAGGAAATTCACCCTGGGGATCACTTCTGTGGCTCTGCTCGACAGTGGCACAGGAAAATAATTTTCTTGGGTGGTGAAAACCAGGGTACCGTCTTGGCTAGGCTTATATAGGCCCTAGGGCCAATAGCCTATTACCTTCCTATGAACCTATGAACAAGCAGTTTTTTGGCTATTCATTCATGGCTTTGCAGTCGGGATAGTATGGGTGGACGTTACAGTTTCAGACTTCACACACTCCATGACATACATGCTTCTACACCCCCCTCTGTTATTCTCTCCTCTTCCTAACATTATGTAAGCAATATCTCAGAGGTATCCCTATAGTTGGGCCTTTATCCCAGTAGTATTTAAGGCCTGGTCCACAGTCCTTGCAGTAGGACATGGGGAGGCATGCTACTGGCATTTGTCAACATGGCCTTGCATTTGTTTTCTGTTTACTGTGTTAGGTTGTTACTTGGGACCCTCTGACATTCTGTATATTGTCACTATGGGAGAGGCATGGGCCTTTGCCAGAGGACTGTCGGCCATTTGAGAGTGCTGCAGGCCATCTGTAGCAGGCCAGTGCATTCTGTCAGTCATATGTTCCCAGGCTGCAAACCAGTGGATTATCCTGGGGTGATAGTAGAGAGTGGTTGAGGTGTTCTTGTCAATCCTTCCTGTTCATACTGATCCACAGGTCTGGATGTGGGCAGGTTGCTGCTTACAGCTAGGGATACACCTGCATGGGACACCTATTCAGCATGCAGCATCATGTATGTATTCCTATACAGAGATGGAGTCATGCTGTACTCATTCCCTACAGCAAGGATATGACCTGCAATAAACCTTTGGCTGATGGTGGGGTGAGCTGAGTGCATGTGTGATATGGAAGCTACTGCCACCTGACTCGCAGATATATCTGGGACATTCCCCTTATGCTGGCTTGTGTGTGGACATGTGCAGCCTGTCATCATGTTCTAACTGTGCCTTTTGTGATCTGCCAGTGATTGTCCAGACTACCAGTATTCCATAATAGAGGCCAACTAATGTGATGCTAACCTCTATGTATAATTCCAAACTTGTGTGCAGTTGACAGTTATTTTATATGCACTTTGTGTAGGTTACTTCCACCTGTATACTGTTTCTATGTATGGGCTCCCATTCATGGCATGTCCAGCTTTCCGACGGTGGCAGATATTGATACCTGGACAGTGAGTATGTATAACTGCTGACATGGGTGTAGGTGAGAAGCAGTGTGATTGGCACTGCCCAGTCGCCCTCTATACTGTACCTAGGCCACTGAGACACAACCGTCCAGACCCACATGCTGACCACTTCCAGGCAATATTAAACATACAACAAACTTACCACACTGACCCCTGCATATTGTACACATGCAAAAATGTAGATTGGTACAGCTCTGGCAATCTGTGCTCCAGATGTTACTGCATTTGTACGTGGGATTGTAGGGGTGCACACCTGCAGACTTTAAACATTTGTAATGACTGTACTGGTATTTTGGTTACTCTGTTGGCTTCCATTTCATATTGTATTGTGACCTATCATGCAGAAAGGAGGCATATCAGTAGAGTATACATGTTAGACCTTAATGGCATAAATTTCAGTTTCAGACTTCTTACCCTTCAGAACAAGAATGCAACTGCCAGACCTGTTGTAGTATGTCTGCGTAGGTCTGGTGGGGGGCTGTTCACCATTTCCATCATTTGGGGGCCTTAGTCTGGCCTTTCTTTATGGTCATCTACACCTGTCCTGCTGGGTGAGGCTGGTGGTGGGTATGTGACCCTCATTGACACCCGCAGTTATTTGTGCCATGACATGCACTGTGGTGGGGGTTGTCACCTTGTGTAGTGCTGCCTAGTATGTTCACAACAGTATTTGTTATGAATTCCCTGATGTCCCATATAGCTGTCTGCTGCTATCCCATTCAGCTACCCAATTCCCTTGCATGCTTGCATCCATATCATACATACAAGTATGAGAACATACTACTCCATTCAGTAATTGATAGGAAGGGTAACTTACCTTGTTGCTGGGCCAGTATTGAGTATGGTGCTGGAAGGATGACTATGTTGGATGCACACAGTACACTCCTTATACATGTTAAAGCTCAGGTAGTGTCATGTCTGGCATCCCTTTTATGTATGTGCGAGTCAGAGAGAGGTATCAGTCCCTGGGTCCCTACAGTGTCAGTGTGTGTGCTATGCATTGCTTCTTTGCCAAGGCATGGGCATACGGGTCATGCCTCCTTCTGCCTACAATGGCTGGCTCAGAATGTTCTTCCTCCGAGTCCCTCTGTGCCTGTGCTGGCCTTAGCAATGGTGGGAGGCTTTGTGGCCCTGCCCCATGCTGTTCCTACTGCAGCTGTTTCCACAGGATCATATTGTGTAGCATGGCACATACTATGAACATTTGTGTACATGTAGCTGGAGAGTACTGCAAGGCTCCACCGGATATGTCAAGGCAGCGGAACCGTGACTTAAGCATCCCAAACACATGCTCTACAATGATCCTAGTTTGTGTGTGTGTGTCTCATTATGGTGTTCTTGTTCGGGTGTGTGTGCATTTCTGATGGGAGTCATCAGCCACGGCTCCAGTGTATAGCCAGCATCCCCCAGTAGATGGTCATATGGGATGTCCCCCCTGGCAAATGCCTGAAACAGCTGTGAGCAATGCCAGATGTGGGAGTCATGATAGCTTCCTGGGCTGCCCACACACATTCATGATAATGCCCTGGGCATCGCACACGACCTGGCAGTTGATGGAGGGGAAGACCTTGCAGTTTATGTAGTCCCTACCCTGCTCACCAGGTGGTGCTTTGATGTGGATGTGCATGCAGTCTATAGCACCAACTACCTCAGGGTATTCTGCTATAGGGTGGAATAGACGCATACTTCTGGTCAACGCTCTACGGGTGGTGGGGAAATATATGTGCTCATTGGCATGTTGTGTCATGGCATCCAGGAAATGGTGGAGTACCCTGGATGCTGATGCCTGTGAGACCCCCATGATATCCCCAGTTGGTCTTTGGAAGGTACCTGTGGCTAGTATTCTTAAGCCTACACATACCTTGGTATTCACTGGGATGGGTTCCCCTCTATTAGTTCTGTGTGTGAGGTGTGGCCAGCACAGCCCAACAATTTGCTGTAGAATGTCCCTGTCCACCCTATAGCACTTTACTATCTCCAGCTCATGTAGACCCTGGTAGGTTACCCTGGGTCTGTACACTCTTCTCCTCCTCCTCACTGTGGGTCAGTTGTCAGCATTCTCCTCCTCACCACCCTCAGTCTCTAGCAATATTGATGGATTAAAGCAGCAGCAGCCTCTAACATTTCTAGTTAGTTTTGCCAGTTAAAAATCCCCCGTCTGTGTACACCAGTGGTGTAGAGTTTGTGGGAAAAAAACAGTCTGAAAGGTGTTTGCATAGTTTATAGTAATGCGCTGGGCTGTGGCATGTGTAATTGGCTGATTCTGATACATTCCACCCACCAGCTATGCTAGTCCTCCTGTTTCCCCTTCCCAGTTCCTCCCTATTTAGGCCCCAAGGTGCACAGCGCATACCCAGTGCTCAAATGTAAACAGTGATGCCATTTCCTCTTTTTTTTTCTTTTTTTGTTTAAAACCCAGTGCACGGCATACACACACACACCCATTTAGGCTATGTACACACTGTTCAGGCACATCTGACAGACACCCTTCCTTAGCTGTGCTAAGCTAAGGGCAAACACGGGCCTCAGAGCTCCAATGAGCTTACAGCAAGCATGGCACACCCCCTTATGAAGTCATTCAGCTCTTACACTTGCACTGTTGTATTGCTGCACCTACACGGTTAGGTACAAGCTGACACTGAAGAAATATTTGATTCAGTATAACTCCCCTCATTTGCATACCCCAGTGTGTGTGTGTGTCGTAAGATACTGCACTAACATGCACCCTTTCCCCTTAACAGCCAATGCTCCCTGGTATTGTTTACATTCTGCATGCCATTGAATATAATGGCAAAATGCAGATTTAACTTAAAATTGATTTTTCCCATTTTTTATTTTATTTTCGGCACAATCCCATTTGTGCACCACTGCCCTATGCCTAAATGGCCAAGATCGGCCAAAAAAAAGTTTAATTTTCATAATAATTAATTACTTTTCAATGCCAATGGCCTTATATTTGGCCATTGGCATGTCTGATGCACATAATATATGCTTTTCCATGAGCTGTCATGCCTCTGTTTTGTCAGTTGCAGAAATGTACTCAGTTATTTTCTGAATACATTTCTGCACTGACATTGTTCTAGCATGGAGACCTGGCAGCTTGGTGGATCACAAAATCACCCCATTTGCATGGGTTTCACCAGCAAATGAGGTGATTTGCATATTTGCCAGTTTTCCATGCTAGAACAGTGTAGGACCACTCGTGCACGTGAAAACGGCACTATCCTGAATCGCTTGGCAGCCATTTTTCATGCAGGAGCTCTTATACTATTCCTGCATGAAAATTTCAGCTTCCTGAATTCCGGTGAGTATCTAATTCTAAGAGTGAATAATTTTATTTTTTCCAATAAGTCATACAGTATATCATATACTTAGTTTAACATGGATTGGCAGACTCCCTGGCTGTAGTAATGGGCAGTGCTGACTCTTCTTGCTAATTCCATAACAGTTTAGCACTAGACTCCAACAGGGTCATTGAGAGCCACTCCATAGTAAGTTTCACAGACAGTTGCCAAATGACAATTTTTTTTGTAGACAGAAACATCCAACATAGCTATGCACATGTTCATTTTAAAGGCCAAAATCTTCAGTCTTTAAATCTTTGTCTCTGTGCTCTTTGCAGGAGAGCTGTCTTATTTATAATTGTTTTTTAAATGAAATAATGTTTCTGGTTTTGTATAATGTTTTATCATGTTGGGTTTGTATGTATGCGTTTTTTTTTAAATATTTACCTGAAATGTGGATTGTGGACATGAAATATGAAATGCTAGTTAAGTCTGAAGTTGCTGGAAAGACTGTTAGGTCATCATTTACACAGGGTGTTAAGGAGCAAGGAGCTGGACAGCAATATGACACATTTCTAGATTGTTCCACTTCCACATGCAGGTTAAATTGCTACCAGAAGGTAGGTAGACTCCTTGTCAAAGTCCCTCAGTAGTCACTGTATGTTGGATACATTATGTAGGCAATTGATGGGACAAGTCCTGAAATAATAGGCTTTAGAGTTGCTAGCACACTATATGAAGACATTCAGTGTGCATCATTATTAGTTGGTCATTGTTGTCCTGTATTTATTAGTACATCTCTGTATTTGAACACTCCAGCATATGCAGTACCCTAATTTGTGTTTTGACGGTTGATCTGCCTCATGTTGGGTCAAGCAATCAGGATTGATGTCCTGCATTATGTCTGTCAGCATGTCACATAATTATGCTTAAATAACCAAGTTGTAACTGCATTTAAGGATACAAGGACAATAACTCAGTAACGGATACAAGGACAAAGGAAGAACTGGTATTTTCCTAGTCTGCTCTCCCCCAGATGGCAGAGTTGGATGGCACTTCATATAGCAGTCACTATTGTGCATTCAGTATTTGTCTTTTAATTTCTGATCCCCCCATATTTTTGTGGGGAATGTGATGTCAAAAAAAACTGAAAGCATATGACACTCTTCCCATCCCCAGTTTTCCAGATCCAATTTTACTGTTGTGAACTGAGAAAAAAAATCTATGTGAAATGTCTGGTTTGCTGGGCAATTACAGAAGGATCCAGCAGTGTTACTGAAGATGGTAGTATTCTGAAATCTGACCCATGGTATTTGTAACTGTGGAGTGTGGCTATGAAATGCTGTTTGAAGTGGGATTTGACATTTAGACATTTTGTTGTGCTTCTCTCCCTTACCTTTGTCATATCAACATATTGAATATTTTTGAAGGGGAACATATGTGCCTGGTTGTCAGTTTGCTGCGTTAGTAGCACACTAGGAACTAAGGTTGGGTGGCACGATGTCAGGGTAATCCTATGGGCTAAGCTTGTAAAGGCTCCAGGGCCATTAGCCTAGTACACACCTATGAACCTATGAACCTATGCGTGTGTCTCTAAACCCTTATTATGCTGTTACCTGTTTTTATACCAACTACTAAATACCTGTCTACCTCCTCAATTATAGTATTTAAAATATGGAAACCAGTTCATTTTTGTTAACCTTGTCACACCTGGGCTTTCTTCTAAACCTAAAGTTCAAATCACTTATCAGCACATCAGTTCCTAAAACCTCATTCTTTTCTATCTGTTCAAAAGCTTCTCAGTTCTTATACTGTACTACAGCAAGTTAAAGGAGTCTACCAGTTTTGATAAGGGAATCTACGACTTTCTCTAGTCTCCATTTTTCAGATGTTTTGTATATCATCCCATCAGCTGATAGCTCATCTAGATCATAGATAATGGAGACAGTTGAAAATGCTCTTACAAAGTCTGGCATATCCCTTTAATTACTCTGAAGGAGTCAAGTTAATAACTGGTTTTTAGAAACATGAACGGAGTGTAGCTTCCCATTCATATATGTACTCCCAAATGAAACAGTTAGTACCAAACATATTTCCTCAGAACATGCAAGAAGACTGACAGATTTTAATTCAAATTGAGGTAGTAAGTAATGTGATAATTTGCTGCCTTAGTTTAGCCATTTTGGAATCTAGTACATCACAATATAGTTTGTTTTAAGATCACAATACACCCTTATTCTCAGATAATTTAGTAGATTTAATTGATGTGGATCTGAAAAAATAGCTGCATTATGGCCTACCATCTGAACTTGAAAAATGACATTAAGTCCAAAAAGAGCACCTCCATATGATCTAGAGTCATGCTTCAGAGAATCTGAAAAGATAATGCCAACATTCCTTGCCATTATGTCATGTCCCTCAATGCAAATCAGTCTGATACTCTAAGTAAATTGAAGACTGTTTTCTGTTATTGGAGGGTGGGTAAAAAAGAGAGGCAGCTTTATAATAAGGGGAATTGGTGAGGATTATCAACCAAATATGGCCCTGGAAGAAGGAATCCAGGATCATTTCACACAAGTAACAGGTCTACAACATGCATGGCATCAGAGTTAAAATGTCATACCAATGAATTTCATGTTTTTCCTGAAATCGTTTGCAGCTTTCACATATTTGTAAAAAACATATTTTGATATACTGGCATGTAATATTAAATGTTTTGGTTTACTCATATTTTAAGCTTTTTCATGCTGCATTTGCCATGCTTTTTGTGTTACTGTTTCTTTAAATGTTATATCATTAAGAACTAACAGTTATAGCCCCTCTCCCTTTACAGTTGGCTTCTATCCAAGGTATATGAATATAGCCTCAATGGTGGTCCCATCTAAAATGCCTAGTAATTAGTTATTTTATCATGGTCTTTCTTAAGCAGCACACCCTTATATTATTTAAGTATACAGTTTGGAGCTAGTTCATGCAAAGTCTAATAATTTTATACGCACAAGTTCATATTTCTCACTTTTTATTCCTGGGTTGCTGCCTGCCTCTGTTGTACACTCCTGCACTAAAAGAAGATAACTAAAGTTTGTTGCATGCAGTTGAATACTCTTTTGGACATTATTATCAATCATTTTTTTTATCTTAGTCTTTATTTTGTAAAACAATCTAGTCGGTAGTGAGAGCCAGTATCAGACTTCTCCATCTGGAATTGCTGAATAAATAAACATGTACCAAACTATGGGTGTAGGTCTAATGTCTAGTGTGCAGTCTGTAGCTCAATAACCTAGTTGTGATCCAGGCTTCATTTGTCAAGTAATGAGACTCATGTTATCTGTGTTAATAGTTCATATCTTATACAATACTTGCTGGAATCTGATGTTTGGTTCTGCAACATCTTTGAAGAATGAATGTGTTGTTTTTCCATTCTTTATGTTATGCTCCATGGATAGAAATGTATAAAAAGTTGGACATGTGTGATAGCGTCAGCAGAAAGTTCATCCCTGTGCTGCAGACATAATGTATACTTTTAACCTTTATATTCATCTGTCAGATGGGCTTGATGTATCCTTTAAGTACAGGGGAGTCTACTGAAATAATAGCACCTGCTTATTGGTAACTCCTGTCTTAATTTATAAACTTGAGGGATGTTAATGTGCCATAGGGTGACAGAACTAACCAATGGTTGTACAGAAGTTGCTGGTACCACTCATTGATAAAATATGGTACTTTGAAGGGTATATTTGAAGGACCATAAGTGTTCACACTTGCTTTATCTCTATGTCTGGTCATTCAGAGGCACACTTTCTTTGTATGAAACTCTTGCAGATGAACTAGAGAAAAATACACTAGGACATCTACCCTAAGGCATGTTTCATATTTGGTGATATACGTTTATTGCATAGCTGAAGCATTTATTTTAGCACCTGCATGCACCTACTTCGGTTGTTTAGTACTTTATAGAACTATGGGTTGTGTAAAAAGATTCATAAAGTATAGGAAACCAGGAATTATGAAATCTTTGTTTGTTAGTTACATTAGACCCAAACGTGAGTATGGAATAACAATATGGAAACCTTATAAGAAAACTAGTATGAGTAAATAGGAAAGAGTACAGAGGAAATATACCAAGGGCATCCATGGATGTGAAAATTTAAATTATTATCAAATACTAAAATATCCAAGCTTATACTGTGATTTATATAGACAATTAAGAGGAGAACTTATTCAGGTACATAGGACATTTAGAGACAAATACCTCTGGGGATGTTTTGAGGTTATCAAAAAACATTAGAGACTCGTCAAACAACTTATGTAGAAGGTCATAGAAGAATGAGAGGTGTACTAATTGATGCATGGAATAAGCAAGAAGATATTTAGCTATTTTTAAGAAAAACCTGGACATGTATTAGGGGAATAAGTGTTTTTGTATATTTGTAGGTTAGAAGGTATTATTGCCCATGCCTGAAATATTGGTATGTATGTGGTAGTATGCATGGGATAGCCATCTCATTTCAGTTTTGTAATCTCAAATGACAAGCCTTAATAACTACTCAGGCCTTACTGCACTTTAGGTAGCATACACTTGTAGTTTTAGTATTATTGTACTGCAACTTTTTTTGTTACAAAAGGCTCAGGGTTACTCCATGGATATATACTATGTTTCCATACGAAGGGGCTCACTTGGCCCTGACATGGTAGATCAAATATGGAAGGTTATGTCTATTGATTCAGTCTGTGTTTCTATGTTCCAGAGTAGAGCAGTGGCACATTGAGTTTATGCAAATGTGACAGCTCTTGCTATCAAATGAGTTTCATTGTATATCAATTAGGTTGGTGCAGTTTTATTATGGTAAAAGGCTTCATTTTGTGTTTTTGCTCTGTTACTCAGTTATTAGATAGCTTCTTATACTGGTTTTAGAATTATGTCCTTGGTTGCCAAGCTAGCAGTGTTTGTATGTTCTTTTTCATCACTCTGTCAGCTTTAAACACTATGAGAGGTCAGGGAAGTGAAAGAACAGAATCTATGCAAGCCCAATTACCTTGTCAAGTCAAGTTTTTATTTAGAGGTTTTACATATATATGATTACCTCCAAAATGTGTGTGTGTGTGTGTGTGTGTGTGTGTGTGTGTGTGTGTGTGTGTGTGTGTGTGTGTGTGTGTGTGTGTGTGTGTGTGTGTGTGTGTGTGTGTGTGTGTGTGTGTATGTGGTGGGGGTGAGGTGGATGTTACTTTATGATAAACCCATTCAGTATTACCTTTGGAATTCATACCAATTTTCTAAAAGTTCATGTTTAAATTTACTATTTCACTTTTGAATGTGCATGGTATGTAGATAAATGCAAAATAAAACTTTTATGGCATATTTTATATAAGGCGCATACTAATTTATGTCTCATACAAAAATTTCACATGCCCTTTATGATTTGTCTCTTGAGGGAGCAGATGAGTTCTATATAACGTCTCACTGGGTAAATCTAACAATAATTCAGGGGTGCCAATATTGATCAGAAAGAAATTTCCATTACAGGTAATTTGGGCAAGGGAAGGTAAAACTGGTAGATTTGCAATTATTGAATGTATAAATTATCTGTTATCTCATCTTTGGATTCTAGTCTGTATTTATGTGCCTTGCTCTGACAGATTAAACTTCTTCAAAGAGCTCTTTCTTATCATCTCTGTGTTTGATAACATGACAGAATGCCACAAGAGATTAGATTTTTGATTCTGGGTTAACACTTGGATAAACCACGGGGGGGGGTCAGTAATCCTCCGTGTAGGGCGAACGACGTCCTACTCGGAGACTGCCGTCTAAGAGTTAGATGTCAGCCCATCGTGCATATGCATGAGAGTGCGCTGACTCAACTCCCAGGCTAACAAGGAGCATGTAGGGGGCGTGTCAGACTGCCGAGCAGTCCAAATATCCATGCCCCTGCAAGTGCCTTACTCTGCAAATGTCAGCAGATATCAGCGAGTCCGCTCAAATGTGTATACCCCCAACACTATACTCCCCCACATTAAAAAGCCCTGTACAAATGAAATAAAATGTAAAACAATTTTTTTTTTATTATTCACCATATAGCTGCCCGTATCTGTGTGTGTGCGGGTGTGCCCATTGCTTAGCTACAGTTAGCAGTTTAGACATCGAAGAGGATAATAAACCACTCATATGCAAATTAAGCCAAATAGCGATAGTGTAGTGGTAGAGCCTTCGCACAAAGAGGAGGCATTCCCAGTTCGAGTCCCACCACTCCCCTTTCCATTTTCTGTAGAAATCCGTGCATAAAAATAATTCCTGACATTTACCTTTTAAATTACATTAAAATGCATCGAAATGTCCTATGCAGTAGTGAACGATATTTTAAATATATATAAGAAATTGAAACGGTCATGCATAATAATGAATGCATAAGTAACCTATCTTAAGCAATGTGAAGCACTGCTAAGCAACGTTTACCAGTATTAAGCACATTTAAGAATAATTGCCCATAGCTAAGCACTGCTTTAACTAGTGCAATAGCTTTGTGCAGAGCTGCGCATCGCGCCAACCAGCGAAAACTAAACATGTTTGTGCAGAGGTGCGCACCGCACTAACTAGCACACCGTCGGGCAACGTTGGGCAATGTCGGGCAATGTAGAGCAACGTCGAGCAATGTTGGGCAAAGTTGAGCAAAGTCGGCTAAACCCAGCCACACCCCCTACCGGTCAGGCCAGTAATAAAATAAAAATGCAATGACAGATCTCAAACCCAGGATAGTGTGCACCATAATCACAGTACTAATCCACTAAGCCATGACAGCATTTGATGTTCATGGATTGTCAACACACAATTACATATGAATCAAAGTTTACCCAGTGCTAAGCAGGTGTGCACTTAGTTGAGAACTTTCAAATCTGGCCAATCACAAATAAGTGTGGGAAATGAGGCATGTTTAAGCTCCATAGGCAGGAATACTCGCCATAACTGGTTGCAGCTCCCATCTGCAGGCAGCAATGGCTGGTGTCGGAGAGGGCTCTCGCTTCCGAGCACAACGGTGGGGCATTGAGGAGTCAAAACTGATGGTTTGGCTCCTCGTCCATCGTCATGATGCTAGACTCCTGCAGGGCTAGTTCCAGGGCACAGAATACAAAGCGGAGGCCTGGAACCATCTTGCACATGAACTCACCAGTGCCACAGGCATCCCTCGGACTGGTGAGCAGGTTAGACATCACCATGCAGACCTGAAGAGATGCAAGCAGGACCTACTGAATCAATGGATACAGGAGGTCCGTGGGATGCAAAATGCCCCACTACTGAGTAGGTAGCCATGGACTGAAGTATGTAAAGACTGCTAGTGTACTCGATAGTATGGATAGGTATATGTCTCAATATCACTTCATTTACTTCACAGCTGCAGGTGTCCATGCTGCGAATCAGCAAGCCTATGCAGATAGGCTGCTAAGGCTGCACCACCAGGAAGGTTAGTAATTCTTCTGCATGTACTGTTATATAAAATAAGTCAGAGAGCCTGGCTAAAAGTATCTCAGCCCAATAATAAAGGTATAATAAGGCTTGAATAACTTGTCTGCATGAACTGTTATGTAAAATAAGTGAGAGAGCCTGAAAAAGAGTGTTGTAACCCATTAATAAAGGTATAATAAGTCCTGAATTATCTCTCTGCATGTATTGTTATATAGAATAAGTGAGACAGCCAGAAAAAGAGTGTTGTAAACCATAAATGAAGGTATAATACATCCTGAATAAGATGTCTGCATGCACTGTAATAACAAATAAATGAGAGAGCCACTAGAAAAGTGTGTAATGTAATTAATAAAGGTATAACACCTGTAGTGTGTCCGTGTCACTTTCTTTGAAATGTTGATGTACTCTTGCAGTATAGAAATAGTAGTGTTGTATTAAGCGCTGTCGACCCACAGTGTGTAATGTAATTAATAAAGGTATAACTCCTGTAGTGTGTCCGTGTCACTTTCTTTGAAATGTTGATGTACTCTTGCAGTATAGAACTAGTAGTGTTGTATTAAGTGCTGTCGACCCACAGTGTGTAATGTAATTAATAAAGGTATAACCACCTGTAGTGTGTGTCCGTTTTCACTTTCTTTTGAATGTGTTTGCAGTATAGAGTGTTGTATTAAGTGCTGTCGACCCACAGTGTGTAATGTAATTAATAAAGGTATAACACCTGTAGTGTGTCCGTGTCACTTTCTTTGAAATGTTGATGTACTCTTGCAGTATAGAACTAGTAGTGTTGTATTAAGTGCTGTCGACCCACAGTGTGTAATGTAATTAATAAAGGTATAACAGCTGTAGTGTGTCCGTGTCACTTTCTTTGAAATGTAGATGTACCCTTGTAGTATAGAACTAGTAGTGTTGTATTACGCGCTGTCAGCCCACACTTGGGTAGGCCCATAGAAAGAGTACGAAGGGAGTGCCAGTATCTCTTAAGCATATATACAGTCCCAACTGTAGTTACAAGCCTGGCATGTATAGGTAAATCTGGCACATGGGTAGCTTGTAATTGTGTGCACCGGAAATGTCAGTGTGCTGCTAGAAATGTAGGGGGTTGTTAAAATATAACTGATAATGTCATCTGAACACATCCAGATATGTAGACATATGAATATAAATCAAATATATAAATACGTAGCAGTAACATCTGCATCCTGGACAGTTTGTGTAACAGATCCAGGTCAGGTACATAATGAACTAGCAAAACACATGCCACAATGTAATGGGCATTGCCTAGTGTAATAATACATGTTGTGGATATATACCTGCAGTCAATAGGAATGTAGTGTAAAATATGAGTTCATATAAGTTGTTAATGGAGGCATCTTTTTACACCCTACTGTATGTGCATAAACTATGCAATTCCACACCTCAATGGGTATGTGTAATCTCAAAACATTTGTTGGGACATATGTCCTATTGGTTTATAAATATCTGCATAACTTTGATGCATGTGCCCTGTTGAAACACTACAATCTTGGTGGCCTGTTGCCACCATTCATTCCTGCATGCTGTTGGAATGTCCACTGTCATTCAGTATATGCTTGTGTTATGCTTGCTGTTCAACTGTTGGAACTCTGGTGTATTGGGTTAATGGGAATATTACTGCATGCTGTTACAACTAATTTGGAATGCTGTTGGCTATAATGTCATTAAATTCACCTAAACACAGAATGTATGGGAAGGCCGGTCCCAGCGGACCCACCTGTCCCACCTCAGCTGGCGATGGCACCTGGCACCAGCAGGTCTGGTCCCCAGCCCGGGACCTCCTCCTCCTCCATTGGCCCTGTGCCACCTTTGGGTGGAAGCGCTGCAGGGGATGGGGCTCGTCCCCCCGTGCAAGTGTGGCTGGAGGAGGGCCACCTGTCACCCTCCGAAGGGTCTGGGCTGTGGTGCATTGGGAGATCCAGCGTTCAGTCGCTGATCCCCTACGCCAGCTTGAGGCAAAAGTGGCGCAACTCACAGGTGAGCCTGCCCCTCCTACACAGCCCCCAGCACAGCCACCCTGTGAAGATGCAGTGGTGACTGTCCATGGGTGGGGATCTCAGTTCCACTGTTACCATCTGTGGGCTCATGGGCTTGCGAATTCCAAACATCCTTCCCTGTCAGTTGTGTTCACCCACCCCATGTGTCATATTCCACCCCTGTATGTGTCTTGTTTGTCTTGTCTGTTTACCTCCCCAACCTACCTCCCAAAACATATCTACTTCCCCTACCCCACATTCCACTCTCACCTGAAA
This sequence comes from Protopterus annectens, assembly GCF_019279795.1. NCBI lineage: Eukaryota > Metazoa > Chordata > Ceratodontiformes > Protopteridae > Protopterus > Protopterus annectens. Next base: position 1,846,655,871 of record NC_056725.1, on the reverse strand, counting down.
AAAAAAAGGGAAATCTGTTTCCACAAAAAAATTACGCCCCATACATAGCTGCCCATTTTGCACAGATGTCCACTGGACACAGAAACTGAAATTCAATTGGCAGTACAACATACTTTGTTGTCCTCACCCCTCTCTCAGGGGTGGAAAGTTTCAAAATTCCCTCCAAATTACTAGTATATGCACAGCTGTTGCTGTTAAAGAAATGGGCAGCTATGGACCTTCCCGACACCCGTCCTGCACATCCCGAGCTGTTTTCCCTACTGTCTTTCCCTCTTTGTGCCCCTTTTTCACCACTTTCCTATCTCCCCATTTTCTTTTCTTTCAAAGAAATAAGCACGGGGGTTAGCGAGAGTAAGCACTTTTAAGCAGCAGTAAGCTGGTTTGAGCGAGTGTGCGCATGTGTGCGCTTAGCTAAGTATTGCTAAGCGTCATGCAAACCAGCGCAAACCCACTTACAACTGCTTAAAAGTGCCTTAGTCACCCTGCTATGGGGGGTCTTGTTCTGCTCAGCAGAAAAATAAAACACCACTGTCAGTCTCGAACCCCGGACACACTAGACTGGATGAAGTACCACTAGGCCACAGTAGATATACAGCAGGATGTTGCTGAAATATATATATCATGCATCAGAATGTGTGAATGTAAAGGAAAGATAGGAATGCCATAACATAAAACCTGTTCTGTGGAACTTTACCAGCAGTTGTTGTGGAATTGCATTACATGACTGTGATAACAGAACCAGACATTCTAGCAGTAAATACTGTTATAGCAGCACTTCACAACCCCCATACAGTATCATAGCAGGACAATCCCCACCCACATTTACAAAATACTGGTGTGTTCAAGGTACAGCAAGGATGTAGGTAGCCATACTCAGTACTGGAATTGTCCAATTTCATGAGCATCCTGTGATAATGTCAACCAAATAAAAAGCACAAACAGTGCAGAAGTGAGTACATTAATATCCACAGTATAGCTGTTCCTAAACAGTTCATGTGCCATATGAAAACATTGCAATAACTACATATGTATGGCAGCTAATTGTGGATGTTGTAAAGAAACTCCATACTCCCATGTATCTTGTGTTAGCATTTCTACGGGTGAGTACAATTCTACACTGTCAACTGTGTACTGGAAGAGGCAACATTCACATCTGAGTACAACATACAAATAACTGGCTACACCCTTAGCAACAGTTAGAAGAAGTATACCAACCTTCTGAGTTACACAACGGTGTCCACAGCAAACAAGCATGGTCCCCACTCTGCAATTCTGAAAGGGCTATGCCTACCTGACCTAGCAATTTATAGCACTGGGTTGCTATGACAGTGAGTACTGCAAGTACCACACAGCAGGCTGCATGCAATTGCCAAATGGTGGCCACCAATTGGTACAAAGGCCATCACATGCACATGTGCAGATACCTATAAAAGCAGTCTGTTCTTGCTGTCTACACATGCAATTATTCCATTGCAGGTATGGAGAGAGAGAGAGAGAGAGAGAGAGATAGAGAAAAAAAGAAAAGAAAAAGTGATGTAAAGTTAAGAAATATAACAAAAAGAATATATTGAAAAAAAACAGTATACTGACAACAGAAATAATATTGATAAAATATATTGAAAAGAAACTATATTGAAAAAAATCATTGAAATAAAATATATTGGGAAAAAAATTTGAACGAAAATATATAGAAAAAAAAAACTAAAAAAAAAGTATTGAAAAAAGAAAATATTGAAAACAATATATTCTGAAATATACATCTGTTTAACAAAAAGCTTGAACAGTAAAAGAGATACTGAAAGCTAAATGTATATTGGTAAAAAAAGTATACCAGGATATACGGCAACATATACGAACACATACAAAGGCAAGGTATGTAACAGCTATGTATTTACTGGAATGTAGTAGATGTTAATGAATGAATATAGTTTGAATCATCCATATGTGGCAGCAGTAGGTATTGATGCACAGATGCCCTGCATAACCACTGGCATGGGGAAATGAGTGTGTTGCTGTGTGCAGTGGGATGTGATGGTGACATATGTAGTTCAGCATTAAATGTCAAACATTTGAGCCATGTTATCTGTGTTCTGTACAGTAGTGTGTACAATGTCTGTTTGGGGTAGTAGCCCATACGGTTATGCAAACATGGATGTGACAGAGTAACAAATGATTGATAGTCATATTAATGTGTAGCTTAGCATTGGCAATAGCTGCACCAGGCTAGTATGCTAATTCAGCATTAGCAGCTATGTATACACACTCTAATATTACTGTATGCTCACATGTGACACCTGTTCATGTTGCAGCAAGGCCCAACAGGTCAGCCGTGAGGTACATGTACTTACAACAGTGTGGTCCTTGTGTGTGTATGGCGCACACATATGGAGAGATCTGTCCGTGTCAGATATATTAGCATCTGTACATGTGCATTGAGCAAGGGACATACTGCAACTGTTTGTGAAAGGTGGATATATATATATATTGTTGAAGGTTGTTATGTGCATATATCTATGTAGGTTGTAGTGTCTGGTAGACCAGACAGCATACAGTGCTGGTATATGACATGTGGTGGTTAAACGTTGTGGGTATGGTTCATCAGGTTTGCAGTGTTGCAGCCAGTAAGGCCTGCTAAAGCTACATGGGCTGAGAACAACTTCAACACATTCTGCACAACACTGTGCAATGTTATGACATAACTGTATACGTCACAACCTTCCCATACTTGATATACCCACCATGACAGGTGGACTGTATATGTGCCTATATGTATATCTATATGTACAGCAATGGATGTTCAGATGTATGTGTGTGTGTGTGTGTGTATATATATATATATATATATATATATATATATATATATATATATATATATATATATATATATATATATATATATATATATATATAAAGAGAGAAAGAGAGACAGGGTCATAATTACTGTAACAGATGCCTGGTGACAAAGCCATGGACTCAAGCTCAATGCTGACACTGTATTGGCATCCCTCCTTTCAAAGACTCAGTACCCATGAACTACCACATGGGTGGTAGTCTACTCAACACCGAAGGTGTGATAAGAGACCGTGGGACACAGGTGGACAGTAGTCTCCCCTTCGATAGTCACAGTGCCACACTAGTCATGTAATCTGTCTACATGGCACACGTCATCACAAAAGGTGTGTCATCCAGGGAAAAATAGGTCAGTGTTCCCCTTTACTCCACACACATAAAACCCGGTATAGAGTACAATGCCCCATGTGGTATGTACCTCACAAGACATCTACAGCAAGTGGAAAGGACACAGACATACCTCACAAAGAGTGATACCGGTGTCAAACAGATGCCCTATGCAGACCGTCACACAAACCCACAACTAGACTGTGTCGCATACTGCCAACCCAGAGGTGACCTCTGACTGACATACTAAGCTATGTCAAACCCAGATCTGTTGAACATGCTCCACGTAAACAGATCACAATCTGTACGAGCTACACACTCTAGGGACCCAAACCCTTTGACCACAATATACAGCACATGCTGGAGGGATAGATTGCTATCTCAGAGACATCCCATACTCTGGAACTAACCAACTATCCATAGCAAACAAAACTCCTAATTAGCAGTCATCATAAATAATCATGGAGATTGTATGGGAGATAGTGAATACACCCAGGCAATCACCTCAGTGTCTCTGCTTGACTGGGCCAAGTGTAATTTAAATACCTGTGTGTCAGAGGCCAGGGTAGCATATGGCTAGAGTTCTATAGGCCCTAGGGCCAATAGCCTCTTATCTAGCTATAAAGAGATACACACCCACATGTACATGTTGCAATAATCGATATGTGAGATTGACTGAGTGTGATGGTGAATGTGTTGGTGAATGTGTCAGAGTTCGGTATATGTGTGATAGCTTAGTAGTAAATTGTCTCAGTCATGGTATTATGTGTCCTAGCTGTGATCCCAGCAAAAGATGTATATGCAATTGTTAGGCAGAAAAAGCAGTATGCCATACGGCCTGACGTAGTCCCTTGTTGTTGACTGGGGTGTCCCATCGTGGGCTAAAGCAGTACATGTATGCATATTGGGTGTTACTGCTGGTGGATCCAACTCCTGTATGAACTGTAGTACTACCTGAAGCTGTATGCCTAAACAGCACAGTATGGTGTACGTGCACATTTATTGGAACCACTGTTATGTGTGTTCCCTGTAGTCCTCACAGATTACATACCTCAGGCATGAGGTCTGGTAAGTACTGACACACAGTACTGTAAGGCACACAGGTAAAGGTCACCTGGGTTGCCATACCTTTGTGTCTGTTATGTATGTCTGCTGTGTGTGTGGGTATGCCTGTACCATGGCCTCGGTCATATGTGTGTTGCAGGATGTAACTGCATATCTAGCAACATGTATAATTTAGTACAGCAGTATGCCACCTGTATTAACAAATGTGCACATATGTTAGGCAGGGGTCCATTATCAACGACTAGTGTGGTATACTGGTAATAGTATCAGTGGACTTTACATTCATTACAATGGATTACATATTTCATGATGCATTAGCATGATATATACCTCCTGTGGTTAGGTGGTGCATTGTGTCACATACAGTGTGCCATGTACTGTTGTATAGTCTTACATACTGTTATAACTTTGTTGCTGTGCAAAACATGGTTTGATATATAGAGTGTGTCAGGCACTGTCAGGTATCTGTATGTTGAGAACTGATATGTGGTATTGAAAGTGTGCATCTTCTGACAGCCAATAGGTTGCTATATATGGCAATTAATTTATATCTGTACTTTAGAATGTTACGTGTGCCACATGACTTGCTCACACATATTGTTTAATTGTCTTCCAGGGTAATGTCCCACCATCGCAACCCGGCATATAGCACGGCCGAGGAGAAAGCCATCACAGTGAGCCTGGTGCAGCACTATGCACTGCTGTTCTCCAGAACCAACCAGGACCAGCATGAGTGGGCTGCGCTGTGGCAAAAACTTGTCCATAGGGTAAATGACATAGGCATGCATAACTGGACATATGAGCAGGTACGCCATCACTGCAGTGATTTAATTAGACATGTCCGCCAGCGTGCGTCTGATATCCGCAGACAACAGCTTGCCACAGGTGGGGGGGGGTAGCCATCCATCCCCTTCCCCACCAGAGTGGAGGAGCTCCTTTTGAGCCAGGTGGCTTCTGGCCAACCACAATTAACATGTATCATCATGGAGGCCGGAGCCACCCAGCAAGTTGACATGGAGCGTGCAGGTAACATGGCATAGCTGTAGAATACTGTTACCTGTATTGGTAGAGCATGCTTATGTGAGATGTGTACTGTGTAGTTAGATGATGTGGTGTCTAGTGTTATGCAATACTAATAATTAGGAATATAATCTGTTGGCCTATGACTGTCCACCGTTGTACTACTATAAGATTGCAAACACACAGTAGCAATGCCACAGTTGTTGCCACTGACAAAGTGTCTGATATCCTTGTAGGTCCCTCTGGTGTGACAGTAAGGCAGCAGAGCCATGCTGGTGAGTGTGTTATACCTTTTATATTGCTAATTAAATGCGCATGTCATACATGAGGTGTAGGCTATGTACACGTAACACACCTATGCATAATGCATGCTGTGCATGTTTTTTCTGTGAGACTATGCATATCCTAGTAACGTGGGTAGCTGCCTAAAACACATACAATACACAGAGCATCCCACACAATTGTGGCAACACTGTAGTGGACATCGGATAGGCAGAGTCGATACACATGCACACAACATACACACCTTTGTCATACGCAGTACACGTTAACGTGCTCCACATGGCTTATTCAGACACCCGCTGTAAAGTCACACTATAGTATCCCAAACCTCATCCACACAGCACACTTAATATACCTGAGGGGTAGATGCCTCACATGTGGCTGTGCAACACACTTCAACACATAACACATTCATGTTAGGCAATGCCCCCTACTGGGCACCTCACAAACCCATGTGACAACTGGCCGTGAAATGGTGAAAGTAGCCATGGTACTGCAGTTCAGGTACAGCATGCTATGTGCCGGTCTGGCACACATTAGTAGCCTTGAGTGACCACATGATGCTGCATGATGATGGCTAATGGTACTACACCCCATCCAGTTACAGTGGCCACAGTAATACACATATCATGAATTGCTATGCACCTCAATGTTGTGTGTGTGCAGACATATGCACCTATACACAATATGCATAGCAATCCCCATTTGTAGAAAGTGACACACATATGTCTTGTAATGCTATGAGGTGTACAGGTCACATGACACACATTGTATATGTGTGATGTTTCATGTTGCAGTTGTGTGGCAGCATGCCATGTCATGGCTGGCACTGGCATGTCCACAATATGTCCTACACTCACCATAACCACTGTACAATGGCTATGTTGAGCAATGGTATTCCGTCGGGTATACATGCACCACTCATCCTGTGTGTATAGATAGCATGCATGTGCTAAACCTGTATCCACAATTATCTGCTAAAGACACAGATGTTCTAATCAGAAATGGATATCTATGTGACATACAGATACACATCCAGCCATGGTATGTACACCTGTGATTGATGGTGCACAGGACTTTGCAGGGCTTTTAATACCTGCACAGCAATGCTGTGTTCATATACACATTGCGTTCCAGGGTGAGGCCATTCACTGAACAAAACACACATGCATCAAGGCCATGTATACTGTTATTAGCAATGGCTGTCTACACTCACACTGCATGCTGCTGAGCAACACACGTCCTGCATGCTGTCACGTTTGATATAAATGTTTGGCTTGTGCAACTGTACCCCAACATCACACGATATTGATTATGTTCGGGATTGCTGGTGGTGTGTGTGTGTGTGTGTGTGTGTGTGTGTGTGTGTGTGTGTGTGTGTGTGTGTGTGTGTGTGTGTGTGTGTGTCTGTACTAGTGAGGAGTGTATTTGTGCATGTGTTCATGTGTGCATGTGTGCATGTATTCATGTGTGCATGTGTTCATGTGTTCATGTGTGCATGTGTGCATGTGTGCATGTGTGCATGTGTGCTGACATCATGTACAGGTCGTAAAGTGTGTTTCCTGTCTCCCTCTCACAGGTGCTGATACTGGGCTGGTTCAATGCAGCAGGGAAACTGATGTCACTGAGCATGATAGTGACAATGATGATAGGTGTGTTGAGGCACAGGCATGTTTTCCATGGTCTATCGTTGAGCCACCAATCGACAGTACACAAGTGTCCACCCCATCAATGCACACAGTCATACTGCCAATACATTCATCACCAATGCCCTTAGCAGAGGGACAGTGTACAGCCGACATTGGCCAGGACAGTGTGGTATCCATGGCACATGCATCCCGACATAGCAGCCATACCCAGATGTCTGGAAGGGTACCACATAGGCAGATGTCCAGGGCTTCTCATCGGAGCACTGCTGCCCATCATGCCACTGGCAGATGTGCCACAGGTCTGAGTACCTCACGCAAGTTCCAGGCTGTCATGGAGGCACAGGCACATATGGAATGGTACACCAGACAGGGACTGAGGGCAGAGAGGGCACATACCGCCATAATAGACAGTATCCATGACCTAGCTGCTGCCATCTGCAGTTACACTAAGGTCACTGATAGACGTTGGGGAGAGACACTAGATGTCCTCCGCAATGTCATGTCCATGTGTCAGGACAGTGCAGGTGGTTGAGTCGTCGACGTGGCCGTATGCCAGCAACATCAGCAGCTGGCAGTCACCATGGACGTCCCTCAAGCAACAGCCACTCCCATAGTGCCAGTACCAGCCCCAGCAATGTTGGGAGTGGGCTGTCCATAGAACGTCCTAGAAGACCACGTGCACGTGGCTCTGGACAGTCCCAGCAGGGACCTGGGTCCAATGTACATCCATCTCCCTCGGGAGATAGTACCCAGTCTGGCTTGATACCTGATAGTGTCAGTAGCACCCCTGCCAGGCACAGGTACCGTATCCGTGGCCAGAGACGGTGATCTGTAAAGCCTCGCAGGTACAGTCTGTGGCTGTCCCATAAGTACCCGTACGTGGCAGCCACATGGTGGAACTGTGTGCATGCAGATACATACACACATAATCCAGACATCTAGGGCTAACACATACACACACACACACACACACACACACACACACACACACACACACACACACACACACACATTACATCAACATTGGCCCATACCATTATTCTTGCCCCTCACACACACACACACACACACACACACACACACACACACACACACACACACACACACACACACACACACACACACACACACACACACACACACACACACACACACATACATGTTGATTGGATGGCTCACTGTAGGCCTCTGGCAGACCAACAACACACCCTGTGCATATGATGAAACCTGTGCCACCTCCTGTCATCTGTAACATCGATGCAGGAACAGGCTACCATGGTGCTGATGCACAGGGTGTCTTTATAACACTATAGCAATGTTAGCATGTTGTCAGCAGTAGAATATAATGATATGCTTGAAGGTGTAGCTGAGCACGCATGATGCATTAAAGCTATGATTGTCATTGTAGTGTTGTTTACACCACTGTTAGTTCCAATTGTATATTGTCCACTCACGTGCCACTTGGCTGATGTATGCAGTATTGGCAGCATGTGTTAGAGAATGGACAGTATGTGTGGGATGTGTGTAGCACATATTTGCAGGTGTACATTTGTGGAAATGGTGGAGGTGCACTGTCTGCATGTACATGCATAGTGGACACATGGGCAGGGTGACATGCTCTGTATTACACAGTGACACTCCATGGTTTCTATTGGTGGCCAGTATGCATTGTACTACGCACATTTTGGAACCTGGCTACACATGTGTGTATGACATGGTTTGACACTGTGCTGTGGGTGATACTGTTACTATCTGTCATAGTTTTGTATTCTGGTAGTATACATGACTGTAACAGCCTGACCATAACTGATTGTTAGCTGATGTCCTGATGACTGACACACAGATGTAGGACACACAGCAACATTTGGATCCTTCAGGTACTGTACTATGCCAGTAACCAGTGGTATTCAGCTGCACCCATTACTGAGACCACTCCTGTTCAGCATATGGCTCTCTTAGGTACAAGCAATCACAGTAGGGATATGTCTGTCCATGTGTGCTAATGCATACTGTGGGCTATACTGCATTCTCCAGGTGACACACACATCCTCCACAATGGTATCATACAGACAGATACCTGTTGTCAAACCCATGCTGTAAAGCTATAGCAAAACTAAACGTAGTCATCCACCTTTTCGGAACATAGTATCCCCACAGTACCACATAGGTAGTAGCCACCAACATCATGAACAGGTACCAATGTGTACATGCAACCTAATGTTAAGTCATCTCTCCTTTGATAATCACATTCCCTAAGGTATTTTGGAATCCCTCGGTGGATCACATAAGCAGTCAGGGGTCTGCATGCATGTCCACAAAGGTTGTTGTACACCTATAATGCATAGTCATCATTGACAGACTCTGCTGCGTTTGAACAGGTCTGACATATACCTCGGCCATAAACCCTCACACACACAATTCAATAGAAACTGTAATGACTGTGTGTGACACGGATGACCTAGGCCAGGCATCACTACAGTGGCTGGCCTTGTCACAAGCATACAGATGTGACCTAAGGTCTGTGAAGCAGCAGCACAGTTTGACAAAGATGCCAACTGTGTACTTGGATAAAGCAGGGCTCCCACACATGCAATACTTCAGGTGACATGTACGTATATGTATTTGCCTCATAGCTACCTCACATGTGCAATGCCTACTGATATGTCATACTGTAGTAAAAGCAAAACCCCCAACACTGTCACACACATGGAGCACACACACTCACCAAGTGCAGGATTCAAACCCCTACCTAACTAATTCATGACACTAGAGGAGTACACATTAACATGTCGTGCTGTACACATTACTGAGAAGTATCTTTTCCACAGGTATATTTGTAGGATGGTGACATAATCAGACTTGACAAAGAGTAGTTTACCACTTTTAAGGTGTTTTGCTACTCCCCTAAAAGGTTCATCCTTCTCAAGGAGACCACACACATATACAGGATTCAAACCCCTACCTAACTACATCATGATACTAGAGGAGTACGCATTAGCACAATGCGCTATACACATTACTGAGGTTTTGCTTTTCCACAGGTATATTTGTAGGATGGTGACATCATCAGACATGACAAAGATGTGTATACCACTTTTAAGGTGTTTTACTACTCTTCAAAAAGGTTGCTCCTTTCCAAGGAGATCACACATGAACACACACACACACACAGTTGTCAAGTGCAGGATTCAAACTCCTACCTAACTACTTCATGATACTAGTGGAGTACACATTAGCACAACACGCTATACACATTACTGGGGTCTCTTTTTTCCACAGGTATATTTGTAGGATGGTGACATAATCAGACTTGACAGAGATTAGTTTACCACTCTCCAAAACATTTGCTCCTTCCCAAGGAGACCACATACAAACACACACACACACTTGTCAAGTGCAGGATTCAAACCACTACCTACCTACTTTACGATACTATAGAGGTACGCAATTACACACCGCACTATACACATTACTGTGAGTTATCCTTTCCACAGGTTTATTTGTAGGATGGTGACATCATCAGACTATACAAAGTGGGTTACATTAGGTGGGCTACATTGAAGGAATGTCTACACACTTTGGCCATGTCATCATCAAAGAGGTGTGCACTATTTACCTGTGTCCCCAGGGCCATAATGACTTTCTCTGTACATACTGGATTACCACCTATGTGGTAATTTGTGTGCACTTTGTTGTACCCAAAGGGGATGACTATGCATTCTTTGGCATTCAGCATGAGCCCATTGTTTTGACACCAGGTATCTGTCTCTGTAAGACACTTCTAGAGGATGTCTGTGCTAGCCATGCAGTCGGTTATGGACCACAGTTACCATTCATCTGCAGACCTGTTCAGCCATACACCTCCCATGCTTGCCTCTACCTCTGAGCAGTATCTACTGAACAGGTGGGGTCCCAGGACCAAGACCTGTGGGGTGGCATTTGTGACTGGCTTAGAGCTGGACATGGCACCAGCAACTCTGAACATGTGTGTTTGATCTGTGAGCCACCTGGCCACCCATCCTGTGATGTAACTGTTAATGTTCCAGCTGGTATGCTTGTCCATGATGACAGAGTGGGGAATGGTGTGGAAAGTCCTTCGTGAGGTCCAGGTGGGCTGTGTGGACTACTTTCACCTCCATCTATGTCCTTGGTAACTGTTTGAAATAAGTCAACTAGGTTTGGGAGCCAGGATTTGACTTTAACAAGGTGGAGGTTTGGAGAGTACTGTGTCTGGAGGTCTCCAATGCCTCTGTTTATGGGTTCCATGACAATTTGCTCAATAGTTCTGCAGACCAGGCTGAGTAAACATATTGAGCAATGGTGTCCATGTTCTGTTGAGGCACCCCCTTTCTGGAGCTGGATGACTGTTTATGTATGCCATTCTTTGGGTACATAGCCTGTGGTACGCCTATGTCTGGACAGTGAATGTGAGTGAGGGTCCAGTTTCTCATGGGCCTAGTGTATGACACAGCCTGGGACACCATTCAGACACATTGATGCTGTGTTCTCAGCTTTGGTGAGGGCTGTCTTTACCTGCATGTCCATGATGTCTGGGGCTCTGCATCCTTCTGTGCTGGAAACAGGCCCTTTTGGGGGTGATGGGGGGTGTTTACACTGAACGTGTCCCCCTGGATGTGGGCAATGATAGTTGGTTTGGTGTATTTCGTTCGTTTTTTCAGTAGCTGACAGCATATTTGGAGGTTGACACCTACATGTGTGGTATAGCTACCATAGGCTTTGTGGTTGTCATTCTTACATTCCTTGGCTATTTTTCTTTAGAAACTGTCCTTGGATTATTTTATGAGCGATCATTGTTTCATCCTGATAATTATCAGTGATGCGTTTCCTTTAGTGAAGTTGGCTCTGTCATGTGTTCGTTTCCTCCTTCTGTTGTCTAGCTTATTTATGGGCAACAACCACCTGATTGTTGTCTTATTTTTGGAGGTGTGCATCTTGGTTTTATTTGTGATGTCTCAATCCATGCATCCCTGTAGATGCTCATAGGATGCACTTGTAAATGATTCTGCGGTTTGTATACCATTATTCTATAGCAAGAGGGCTTTGGAACGCTCCACTTTGGTCTTGGGAAGTGTGCAGTTTGCTTTTGCAAATGTCTTCACAGTGGTTTCATTGACTGGGTGGGGGGGGCGGATGTGGATGTCCAGTGTGATTACTTCATGATCTGATATAACCAGCGAGGGGTTTATCTCTGTAGTCGAACACTGGTACCCCATATTGGTGATGATCACGTCCAGTATGTTGTCACCTCTAGTGGGCGTGGTGACCAGCTGTTCCAGGGTGTTAGGGTTTTTAAACTCTAGGAAACATTGGGCAAAGGATGTTGTATACAAGTAATTCCACCACTCACTGTTTGGGTAGTTGTAATCTCCTCATATAATGGTGTTGGATAGGACCTTTATACTTTCCACTGTTCTCCAGAATACTGAGTGAGGTTCCTGACACAAGGTACATGATCTCTAGCAGGCTACAATCTGATGGGCAGCTTTGTCCAATGTTACTTGCACTTGCACGGTCTACAAGGCCTCATGCTGTGCCACTAACCTGAAGGTGTGGGTATCCATAGGGTAAATGGGTACACCCCTTCCTTTTGTATTTCACTCATGGTTTTGGGTCCAAAGGTCAGAGGGATTGTGAGTGTTTTACGTGGACCATATCCAACAGCTCTGTGTTTGACATTGCTTTGTATATTAGGCAGTGAACACCTCTGAGTGGGCGATATGCAAGGGAGTACGTATGGAGCATTTTGAGATGGTCTGTGTATGGCATGTATTTCAGGCCGCTAATGCTCTTTGTGTGGTATTGCTGCTGGCTTTCCAGTTGTTGCAATTGTCTTGTGAGGTACATAGCAACAGTGGCATTGTACTCTATTATAGTTCTAGTGAGTGATGAGTGGAGGGGAACATTGTCCTCTTCCATTCTGCATGAGACGCATTTTGTGATGAGGTGTGCCACATGGGAGGGTTTCCTGACTACTGTGGGAATGTGATTAGCACAGTTGTATCCACTGTCCACCTGTGACCTAAGGTCCCTTGTCACACTTTCAGTGTGAAGTATACTACCACCTCTGTTGTAGTTCTTGGCTACAGAGTTTTTAACATAGTGGATGACAATGCACCTTTTGGCATTGAGCTAGAGCCCATGGCTTTGACAACAGCCATCTGTCCCAGTGAGGCCCTTTTGTAGGATGTCCACATCTTTTGTGTTTACCATTATGGCTCCTGGTTTGAAGTCCTCTGGTAAATTCAGCTGCCACAGACCTGCCATGTTAATGTTTACTTCAGGGAAGTAGATACTACACAGCCTGGGAAGTTATCTGGTCCCATGGCTGCTGTGATACTGGCTTTGGAGAGTGTTTATTACCTGTGCAGCCATGATGACAGCAACTTTGCAGTCTTCCATTACGGAGATGTGCTCTTTCATGGGTATGAGGGGGTACAGTTAACAGTGATCCTATCTGCCAGGATGTTGGCAATATCAGTTGGCTCTGTACATTTACTGCCATTGAGCTGTAACTCAGAACAGATCTGACTGTAACCATGACATGAACCTGTCTGTTGGGCAGAGATCTCCTGAGTAGACAGTATGCCACAGAGTACAGATCGGGTTACATTCAGTCTTGTTACATGGGGTGGCTATTTGAGGCCAGTAATCCTCTTGCTAAGGTACTTCATTGGTCTTTCTAGCTGCTGAACGTGCCTAGTAGGATTCATCGCAAGTGTGTTGTGGTACTCTCTGACAGGTCTGATGACTGCTGAGTAGTTGGAACCTCCTTTGACCTACGTGCACAGACCTTGGCAGTTTGTGTGAACACATAGCATGATTTTCCAACCACTTTGTGAATGTATTTCTGGAAGTAGAGATGACTATCCACATTTGTCCATAGATACCTAATTATCACATCCGTATTTAGCCTGTGTGAGCATGCCCAGTATGAGCTTTCAGTATGTTGCTGCCTGACATTTGGTTCGTTTCTTTAAGTGTGTGAGCATGCCCAGTATGGCCTTTCAGTGTGATGCTGAATGGAATCCACTACATTTGTTGGAGTGTGTGAGTACGCCCAGTATAGACATTTATACTATATGTGTATGGAAAATCAAGTTGTATTTTTACAGCAGGACTCACCTTTGTGTCATAGATCAACAGGGATCATGCTGCGCCTGCAGGGCTTCCATGTGACACTTTGCATAGACTTACCAACATTTCTACATACAGGGGGAACAGCTATTCTTTGTACATTTCTACCCGGGGGCACACCTGATTGTTACTGTGGGTGTACATAGGATATGGGTTTCACCTGACACTTATACACATTTGCTATGCCTGCACTGCTATGTACAGGACACCATTTTAGTCTGTACTGTTGCCTATCGTAGTGGCTTGAGGCATGCTACTGTACTACAGATGTTGGCATCCAATGTCACGTATATTACACTGCAACTTCATAGCCTACACAGCCCACATTACACCGCCTAGCCTGATGTTCTCGATCTGCATAGGTGTTTGGGGGAAGTTATCCATTTGCCTCTTTAGGGGCATGATACTGCATTTCTTTGTGTTTGCATTAGTGTACAATTTTCCTGCTGTGTCTGTGCCATTGAAATGCTATCATGGCTTAGTGGTTCAGTACTGTGACTATAGTGCAAAGTATCCTGGGTTCGAGCCCTGTCATTGCTTTTTATTGCCATGCTGGGCAGACCAGACTGCTTAAGGAACAGTACAGCAGATATGAGCATGTTTAACTGACTTTGCTCAACTTTTGCCAACATTGCCCGACATTGTGCTAGTTGACACGAGCAATTTTGTTTACATATACTAGATATTGGTAAAGGCTGCTTAGCACTGCTTTATATTGCTTAAAACATGGCAATCATGCCTCAGGTGGTGCTGCAGGGCTGCCTATGTCGGATGCACATACTACACTCCCTATACATGTTTGGAAACAGGTAGTGTCATGTTAGGCATACCTATTATTTTATGTGTGAGTCAGAGGGAGGTATCATTTCCAGGGTTCCTACTGAGTCAGTGTATGTGCTATGCCTGCCTCTTTGCTAAGGCCAAGGCATACTGGGCACGCCTCCTTCTGCCTACTGGGGCAGGCTCAGGTTGTTCCTCCAACGAGTCACGCTGTGCCTGTGCAGGCCTTGGCAATGGTGGGGGG
The DNA here is from genome assembly GCF_019279795.1 of Protopterus annectens. Classification (NCBI taxonomy): domain Eukaryota; kingdom Metazoa; phylum Chordata; order Ceratodontiformes; family Protopteridae; genus Protopterus; species Protopterus annectens. The sequence continues at coordinate 1,846,640,499 of NC_056725.1, read as the reverse complement.
CAGTTTGGCCCTGCCCCATGCTGTTCCTGCTGCAGCTGTTTTCACAGGACCATATTGTATAGCATGGCACATACCATGACAATTTGGGTACATGTAGTTGGTGAGTCCTGCAAGGCTCCACCAGATGTGTCCAGGCAATGGAACCATGACTTGAGCATCCCAAACACACGCTCTATTACATTTCGTGTTTGTGCATGTGCCTCATTATGGTGTTCTTGTTCAGGTGTGTGTGCATTTCTGATGGGTGTCATCAGCCACAGCTCCAGGGTGTATCCAGCATCCCCCACTAAGTGACCGTCAGGGATGTCCCCATTGGCAAATTTCTGGTACAGCTGTGACAGATGCCAGATATGGGAATCATGGTAGCTTCCAGGGCAGCCAGCACACACATTTAGTATTATGCCCTGGGCATCACACATGACCTGGCAGTTGATGTAGTGGAAGCCCTTGCAGTTTATGTAGGCCCTACCCCGCTCACCGGCTGGTGCTTTGATGTGTATGTGCATGCAGTCAACTGCACCCACTACCTCAGGGTATTCCACTATTTGATGGAAGAGATGCATGTTGCTGGCCAATACCTCACGGGAATTGGGGAAATATACATGATCCATGACAGGTGCTGACATGGCATTCAGGAACTGGTGCAGTACCCTGGATGCTGATGCCTGTGAAATCCCCATCATATCACCAGTTGGTCTCTGGAAGGTACCTGTTGCTACTATGCTTAGGCCAACGCATACCTTGGTTTCCACTGGGATAGGTTCCCCTCTGTTGGTTCTGTGTTTGAGGTGTGGCCTGCACAGCTCAACAATTTGCTGCAGGAAGTCTCTGTCCACTCTATAGCACTCCACTATCTACAGCTCATGTAGCTCCTGGTAGGTTACCCTGGGTCTGTACACTCTTCTCTGTCTCCTCACTGTGGGTTGCTCAGCAGCATTCGCAATGGCACCACCCTCAGCATCCTGCACATGTCACCTTATAATAGCAATGGCAGCCCCAAACATTCTTTTGTCTCAGTTAAGCTTTTTAAGTTTTCACTTCTCTTTGTAGACTGCAGTGTGCAGTGTTTCTGAGAAAAACATGTGGGAATGTTGTTTGCAGAGTTTTAAGTGTTGGGCTGGGCTAGGCTAGTGTACTGCCTGTGTAATTGGCTGATTCTGATTGATTTCACCTGGCAGCTCTGCTAGTTCTCCTTGGTTAACTTCCTACTACTTCCTTTCCTTCCTTTTCCCGTTTCTGTTTCCACAGGGGGCAGCACTGTGCAAACAAGCGTGAACACACACATATGAGCACACATGCGCGCACACAGGCTTACATGGGCTTAGGCAGGTGCACAGTCATGCATACACGCTTAGACAGCCTTACACAGGCTTACACGGGCGCACACACGTGCACACAGGCTTAGAACTGTTTACAGGCGTGCACACAGTGTAAGCAGCTTTGCAAGAAACTTCAGTGATAGCCATGGCGTACACCTTCGGTTTCTGGGTTTCAGTTTAGACAACTGTAGACACACCTCTTCCAGTCCTGAGTAACTCACAGCAACCACAAGCCACTCTGCTCCAATAAGCTTAAAGTCTTTTTGATAAATACCCCCTCATGATGTCACCTATATTCTACTCTGTTACTCCCCTAATCCTACTCTTACACTCTACGGACATGGTTCACTTGGCAGGGAAATTTGGGATTCACTATCATTATGCTCATTTGCATAGGATTGCCTACTAATGCTTGGTTACATCTCTCAGACTGAGCTTCCCCCCTTAGCAACCACTACTCAGTAGCCATGTTGTCTTCAGCCTGCCATTCACCTGCATGGCAGGTGAATATTTTGAATAAAATCCCTATTTGTGGCTTTTATTTTTTGTTTTTAGGATTTTTAGAGCACCGCATGTTTGCGCGGTGCTGCGCTATGCTTAAACATCGGAGATCGAGGAAAAAATATATTATTTTATTATTTTGCAATGGATAAAAATGCCAATGGCCGTATATCTGGCCATTGGCATGCTTCCTCAACTGGATGCATCCTTTATTTGGAGCTGTCATAGCTCTGTTTTGCTATTTGCAGAACGGTACTCAGTTGCCAACCGAGTACATTTCTACAAATAACACTACTCTTACTCGGACAGGTTAGTGTTTCCTGGATCGCAAATTTACCTCACTTGCATAGCTTTCAGCAGCAAATTAGGTAATTTGCATAAACTAACCCTGTCTGTGCAAGAGTAGTTTTAGGAGCTCTCTTGCACGCCCCTGCTGGCTGGTCCTGGATCGCTTGGCAGACATGTTGGCTTGCTGGAGTCTTACTCTAATCTTAGACTCCATGCAATCCTTCATGAATCCGGCCCCAGGTGTTCCCCCACTATATAATAAATGTGATATTTTTGTTACTGCAGGACTTTCTGAATGCATACAATTTTTGATACATATCAGGCACTATATCACCATCAAAAACCTTTATTTTTCTCATGGCTTCTTATTTGTCTTGGCCTAGGATAGATTTTTTTCTGCATCTCCAAATTTCTTTGTAAGAATGAGTTATACTTCTCTCAAGACCCTCATGCATTTTCCAAAGATTTTTTGATTCATATCAATACTATTGTCTAAAGAATTTAGTATTTTCTAACTGGAGGCTAAATATCTTATCAGTGAAGCACATATGGTAGGACATATCTCTAAAAAAAATATATATATATATATAGATATATATACATTTTAAAAGTCAGGCTGATAATTTTACTTTGATATTAGCTTGGTAGAATTAAAGCCTGTGTTAAAGGGCACCCTCAACAGTAAAGCAAAGTTTTTGAAGAAAGTGTATGAATGAGAATATTGTATCATTAGAATGTGTCTTATGAAATCCTTTCCATCATAATAAATATGATTCTTTCAATCAAAGTCCAGTAGTGACTTACGACTATGACTGCATCTAAGTAACTTTGAAACACATTGGATGTGAATATTTAATGCCATCCCATCAAACCTGTTTATGGATCTACTGAAGATAAATCACAATTCAAATAATAGTGCCTCAATTAATAATGAAAGGATACTTTGTACTCACTCGAAGGTACTTTGTTGAGCTTTTGTGATACTTATGTAGAAATATTTGTCTCTAATAATCCATTTTTAGATGGGTGTGACATTACACAGTTACTGCAACAATTTATCCAAATACTTTTTCAGAAAATAAAATAAGCTTGTTATGTTATGATTTTCTCTGCAAGAAATAGTAGTTTGAATCACAGTGCTGATAAGATTGTAATAACATTAATTATTTATTAGGATGAATCATTGATACCTTGTCATAGATGTTACACATGTCCCCTGTAAAAAAAAGGGCGTAACTTATCTTTAAATTCAAAATCCTACACGGCTGTGGTATAAATAATGAGTTATTAATGATATCTGTTACTGCCATATGTATTAAGATACTCTGCCTAACATGAAGTTTACACTTTCTTCTTACTTCCCAGTTGTACTCATTTTGAGTCATTATGAGGTATTGAAACTACTGCTCAGATGTAATGAACCAGGCAGAATTTGACAAGAAATGCATAGATAAAGTGCATTTTTGCCTTATAAAATATCTACTGTTGTTCAGTTTCAACTTAAGAAGGTTGTGTGTACAAAGCACTAGCTTCATCTTAGAAACAAAGGCTTGCTTATATATCCACATACATTTTATTTGGTTTACTATCAAAAGGGCGATTGGACTTCGTTCGATTTACGTTAGTCTGAATGCCCAATTCGAGATTCTGAAAGAATGAAAAAAAATGCTGAAATGCACAACAGCGAATGCACTACAGCATTTGCTGTTATGAATTTCAATATTTTAATGCAGATCACACTATAGCGGGGATCAAGAAATGTACCCTTTCCCTCACTGCAGTGCTATCTTGGATTTTGAATACATAAGTAGCAGGGGGTGTGGGGGGTACAGGGGGCTTGCCCCACTGCAAAAAATGTTCTGATGCTGAAACAGTCATCAATGAAGGGTAGGTAAACCATTTTTAAAAAAACATACTTTAACAAAATTAGCAGAAGTGATCACTTCAAAAAGCACCATGTTTCTTGGTCATCTCAATACCTTCAACTGTCAATTATTGAACTGTATAAAAACAGAAATCCCACATGACTGCTAGTGTTGAGCCCTTTTCATGATCAACTAGCAAACTGAAGGATTCATTAGGGCTAGGAATAATGCATGACGTTATGCAGACTAATTTCCTGTGCTCTATACATAGTTCAGACTGTTTTCTATTCGGCAACTGAGAATTAGTCGTGCTAGTTTTCTGAATAACTGGAGTATGGGAGGAATGACTGCTGCTGGCACTGTGATTTTATGATGAATCAGTACAGCCTTCACACTACTGAAGCCTCTCCCATGATCAGACTACCATAATGGTCATTGGTTAACTTTGAAATGTTTTGTGAATGAATATATTTTATTTTGCTAATTTTCAACACAACAGATGTCTGACTAGAATTATTTTTCTGTTTATCCTTTGCTTACTGGGTTAGTGCTACTAGGCTAATAGCCTCTTTTCAAGGAAGATCTGATAAAAAGTATATATATATATTTAGAAACGTGTGAGGAAATTATTACTTTATTTTTGTTTTACTTGGATCACTTGTCTGTGTACTTAATAAAGGATTTTCGACTGGAAACAGACTGCCTGCCTTGCTTGGATTACTTTTGAATACTTAGTAATGCTGTACAATTATATATTTACTATTAATATTTTTTTGATTTGTTTTGTTTTGACTTGACTAGTTTAAGTTTGCTACTTCTACTACTATTGTCTGATCTGATTAATATACAGTGATTAACTAGAAATATATAGACTGAAAATCTTCCACACAGAGAAGTATCTTACACTGTTTTCTTTAGCTATGTCTGCAACTTCAAAGGCAATGTGCAATTGTGTGCCGAGTTCACTATTAATGGAGTCATCTATACGGATCCAGAATATGTAGCAAACCCACTGGCAGACAAATTCTGCTCTAATATTAACCCCCCAGCAACCCTCAGGAAATGCCTTTAATTATAACTCCCCCTACAATCACTAGGGAACAGGTCCTCACTGTTTTCTCTAAGGCCAAGAACACTGCATCAGTAGGCCCAGACAGTATTCCAGGCTGTCTTCTTAATATCATGAAATGGGCCTCTGGAATGACTATTTAACCATATCCTCCAAACAGAGTTTATGCCTTAGAGATGGAGAACAGCAACCATCATCTGTCTGCACAAAGGTGAACCATCTACAGACCCTGGAAACTACAGAACCATATGACTGACTAGTCTCATATGCAAAGTCATGGGAAGAATCATCATGGAAATTATCAGTAATGACATAGGAAACCTCTGTGCACTAGAGTCAACCCAATCTGGTTTTGTCAAGAGCATGTCATGCCTACTCAACCTGGTAGACTTCTTTGACAATGTCAACAAAGCAATGTACAAAGGCAAAATGGTTCACACTGCCTGTTTTTACTTGGCCAAGGCATTTGACACTATACCCCCACTGGGACATTGCTGATAAACTCAAGAGGATAGGTATAAACCCTTATGCCACCCAATGGATAGCCAACTGTCTCATAGATACAACCCAAGACGTTAGAACTGGGGAGTCCACTTCTAGAAAGTGGCCAGTCTCCAGCAGAGCTCCTCAGGGATCAGTCCTTTGACTGTTTCTTTTTGGCATTTACTTCTCTGAAGTGATTGATGGGACACTGCTTCATGGGTAAAATAAGCAAGCAGAGTTAAGGACACTGCCAGTTTTGTAGATGATTACAAATTAGGTAGGATCAGTCATAAAATCTCCCACTGACACTAATGTTCACCAGGATGGACTGACATAGACAAATAACTGGTATCAGTGCTGTGGCCTAAAACTAAATGCCAAGAAATGCATAGTAGTATCTGTAACACCCCAGCACTGGCCCAGTAATCAAGAAGCCTCAATGCTCACCACTGGCAACAGAGGGGGATGTAGACACTGGGAGGATGGCAAGTACATGCACAGTGAAGTCCAATTTCCCTTAAGAGCACACAGAGACCAATGCCAGTCTGGGGCTGGTTTCTTTCTCTTTCTCCAGATCCCCAGTAAGAACTCCCACTGGCACAGCTATAGGGTTGACATCTCAGCTGACTGGCCAAGCCAAGACCTCCAACACCCTCTCTGTCTATCCCGTGCTTAATGTCCCTGCCCAAGTAGCTGACACACACACACACACACACACACACACACACACACACACACACACACACACACACACACACACACACACACACTTTGAGGTTTGATTTAATCACACACACACACACACACACACACACACACACACACACACACACACACACACACACACACACACACACACACACACACACACACACACACACACACACACACACGCACATGCAAACACACACCTGGGAAAGGCTGGCACAGGTTTACTAGCTATGCCCCCTTCTGCTCAGATTATAAGGTAATTTTCACTGCCATCAGCCATTACTAATCAGCTACTTTAAGGCCCTTAGCAAAAGGTGTCCAGTCTTACTGTATAATGTTACCATTAACCCAAATGGTAGTTTGACCAAGAGCATGGCTATTAGGAGTGGGCTGCACAGTATCACCAAATAGATATGCAAGTACTCTAAGAGCTTAAATAACTCTAGACAGACCAGCTACAATTGAAAGGTTTCAATATATTTAATAATAAATAAAAGAACAAGAAAATACTCAGTAAACAATCAGTGTTTTAAATACAGTATGTTTAATCCTATTCTACACCCAGTGGTTCAAACCTTTGAAAGGTTATGTGAACATGATATAAGATGAATGTTTCACAATAATAAATGTAAGATGGTCAATCACACAAATTTAAATAAGGAAGACACCATGCTTTTAAGAGACATATGTAATAGAACTGACTTAAGAGTTATGAGACCAGACATAGGAGGAAGGCTGGTAGTCATGAATAAAATTGACTATAATAATAAAATGTGTAGTCTACTGTATATTGACACCTATAGTGAGATAAGTATTAATGAGAAGAACATTACATATAAGGAAGTGGACATTACACTACAAGAACTAGTTTTGAACAATCAAATTAATCCAGAGGAATACCAGTTTCTTACAGTAAAACACAATAGAACTCCTACAATCTTTGGTATTCCCAAAATACCAAAGACTTGATGAACCCCACCCCCCAAGACCAATTGTGGATACTAGAGCATCAAAAACCTACCCCACTGATACATTTATTGATTCACAACTGAAAGACGTACTGCAAAGTAAATCATGGATACTCAAGGATTCTTGGGACTTCCTTAGTGAAATATCTAAGAAAATGTACACAGATAACTTGATATTTCTTACAATAGATATCAGGGATTTATTTTCTGTCATACCACATGACTTGGGACTGGATTGGTTTAACACATACCTATGCCAGTGGTCCAATTTAAAACATGACAGAATACTTACCATTAGAACCTTAATGGAATTGGTTTTGGACAGTAACATCATTATTTTTGAAAAACAACTGTTTAAACAAAGCAAAGGGGTAGCTATGGGGTCAGCATGTGCCCCCATATTTGCAAACATCATACTAGCATTCTGGGAGACAGAACATGTATTAAATAGCCCTTTCTCTGGAAACTGGACATACTGTGGTCATTACCTAGATGACATCATTATTTTTTGAAAAGGTAACGAAGTAGAGTTGGAAAGATTCCTTAAATATATTAATGGGACTACAAATTTCCTAAAATTTACAATCAGTAGGAAACGTACTTATTCGAAGAGTTTATTGCATTTCTGCAGCTGGCACCCTCTACATCAAAAAAAGTCTCTAGTTAAGGGTCAAGGGGTCAGACTGGCCAGAATGATCACAAACAATTAAGAATTTCAAAAACAAATCGATATTTTAAAAAAATATGTTAACTAGGAGAGGGTACCCTTTGGACTTTTTGAAAGTGATTTTTCAGGAAGTCATCAACAAGAGAAACAATGGACAGTATTTTCCCTTATTAGGTACAGCACACACTTTAGATGTGAATAATAATACACAAGAGAGGCAAGAATACAACAAAGCTATTGTCCTAACATATAACAACCAATTTACAGGACTGAGGGACATCATTTGGCGTAATTGGAACATTTTTGGTATTGACAAAGAATTTACTAACATAGTAGGAACAGTTCCAAAAATTGTATATAGGAAAGACACCAATATAAAAACCTTGAAAGAAAGAGGCAATGACACAGTCAGGACAAAAGGAAGCATGTCTAGATGTGGATATTGCTCCCAATGCAAACATGTGTTGGAAACAGACACTATCAATATCCCTAACATTGGTAGATACACTCTGTTGAAGAAGTTCAACTGTAACAGTAAAGCAGTGGTTTACCTAGCCCTATGCATAAAATGTCCAAGTTTCTACATAGGAGAAACTGTCAATGCTATTAGAACTAGAGTATATCAGCATTATTGAGACATTCAAAATAAAGACAATAAAAATGTTTTAGCTACACGTTTCCAATAATGAAGGGCATGGTTTCAAGTTTATTATAATTGACCAAGTAACCTTGGGAGACAGAGGAGGACCACTGAATGACTATTTAGAATATATGGAACTAAAATGGCAGCTTAAAACTAATGCAGGTACACATCCTGGATTAAATAGTTCCATATCCATTAGTTCTATTCTTAGACTAAATTTTTATGACATGAATAATGATGTAAAAGATACATTTAATTTAATATTTTATCATCATCAAATATTTTTTATCCAGAGCTTCAATGTTTTGTAAAATCATGTATGTAATACTGTATGTAACAGAAGACTAGAAACATTCATTGCATTCTAAATCCTCTTACTTGCTATGTCTTTTTAAGAGTTAATTAGGGACATCATGAATCAATTAATGTTGAATGGAGTATATAAAAAGGCTGGGTAGTGTAATTGGGGTGTATTCTGAAGAAGTTTCTTATTTACTGAAACAAACGCACTAAATAAACTTGTGGTGGATTGTATCCTGGTTCCTGATTGTCTTTTTATCAGTTGGTGTGGATTTCCTAAGTATACCCTAGACATACTTAGTCATAGCAAAGCAAGACAGATGTGGTGAGTGGGTTTTCCAGCTGATCCTGTCAAGACAAGGACAAAATACAAAATTTCCTGTTTCTCTCTCAGATTTTTAAATTAATATTTCAAATATTACTGCTGGGATACTTGTAGCATGACATCACTTCTTGTCATCTGACTATCCCAGGTGAAAACCCCCATTGCTAGAAACTGCCAGCATTTAGCATCTCCCTGTGAAAAATACATAGCCCTCAGATATTTTGCAGCTGCTGGAAGACATAAAACAATAAAACACAAGACAATGCAGAAGCCTCTATTGTTTTAGACATCCTGTCTCCTTGCTGCATTGAAACTGATAACATCTCTTTTGTTTATGGCCCAGCAGTAAAGTACTTCAGTCTCAACTATTTTTAAATTTTGCAAGTTAATCTCTTGTGTTTCAGTCTCCCCTGTTAAAAAAAAAAAAATATATATATATATATATATATATATATATATATATATATATATATATATATATATGGGTTCCCTTCAGAATCTTGAACTACTGAAATCCCGAATTTCAGTAGCCTGAGACCAGAAAGCGAAAGTGCAGAATACCGAAACTTCAGAAGTGCGTAATTCAAAATCCCAAAGTTCATAGATTTTGAATTAGCAGTTCTAGTGTTGTGGTGTGTGAGTGGATGGTTGGAGATGTCGGTAAGTGTTTGTGTTTTATGAGTTTTGGGTAGGGACTTTAGTGCGTGTCTGTGTATTTTGTTAGTGTGATGTGTGTGTGTGTGTGTGTGTGTGTGTGTGTGTGTGTGTGTGTGTGTGTATGTGTGTCTGTGTGTGCAAGAGGAATGTAGCTTGTGTAGTGGTGTTTTTGTGTGTTTGTCTGTGTAGTGTGACCTCAGAGTTAATATATTTAAGTAAGGGGGTGTGGGGGTGCAGGGGGGGCTTGCCCCCTGCTTGTATGTCGGGTAGGTGTTTGTGTATGTGTAGGGAGGTGTATGTTTGTGTCTGTGTGTGTGGTATGCTAGCTAGCATTATTTCCTTCTGTCACACTTCTATATAAATCATATTAATATTCACAAATGACATATAATTATTTACAAAATTCCAGCTAGCTGGGCTGGCAGTATCTCCTTTTGTGACAGTATCCTTCAGGAAATCATCCACCCATGGTAAATATCATATTAACAAAACACCCCTAAGAGCCTACTCAGTAGTCAGGGACTTGGGGATGCACATAGACAGTAATCCAGACTTTGGCCACTATGTGTCTACAGTAATGAGGAAGTTATTCTATGTTGTACATCTTATAAACAAAGGTATGACATCTAGGTCAGAGGAGGTCATTGTTCTACTGTATTTGCCATTCATCAGACCTCCATACAGGTTCCTCGCTAAAAGAATACTGGGCATAAGTAACATATCATATGCAGACTGCCTCAAAGCTCTATCCCTGTAGTCTGTCTCCTACTGGCGGTTGAGGGGAGATCTCTGCCTGGCATACAAGGCATAGTTGGACCCAACTTGGTGGACCTCCTGCAGGTCTGCAAAACAAACAGCACTAGAATTACCCATTCCAAAGACTTAAACCTTGCTTGTGATATAAATAGGACCTGCTGGAGAGAAATGTATTTATCCAGGAGACTACCCCTTCTCTGAAACAGGCTCCCCATCCTTGTGAAGCAGAGTTTCTCCATAACTCAGTTCTCAAGTGTAACTTGGACAATTGTATGGGGAATGGGCAATTCACCCCTGATTTGGCTGCTGTGTCTCTAATGGACATAGGTAGCCTCTAAATGGTTCATCTCTCTGGCACCTCCTTGTAAACATTTCATTTCCGAAGCTCCTTTCTTACTCTTATCAAGGGTACCAAAACATGTCAGAAATTTGGGATGCATGGCTGGGATTAAAAAGACCCCTGTGGTCATTACCCTTGTACAGACCTATGAAACTCTGAACTATGTTCATATGGAAGCTAACTAGATCAAGCCAGCATGATTTCAACTTAAACAAGAACAAATCTAAAATATGAGTGACAAGTCTAAGTGCAAGTGTAAAATAAGAGTATAGGTCTGAAATACATATGTTGCATTTTGCCATCAGAGGGACTGAAAACTGATACAGAAATGGTCAGAGTAGTTGTGTAAGTATCAAAGCCTTGAGACAGGCAGGTTTTACAGACATTTCTGTATTCCTAACATTTTAGAGATAACTATGCCTGCATGTAAATTACTAGAGCATGAGATAGTCTGGTAACACAGCAATTAAAGGAAAAAATTCTGAAATTCTCTGGATTCTAATTTGATATGCAACAATATTAAAATATGATGGTCTTAAAATGCCGGCTGTGTTGCAGACACATAGTAGTAAGAATGGTTTAGAAGGTTTGAGCTTATAAGTGTACAGACTAGCTGCCTTTGTGTCAAGAGTGTTTAAAGATGCATTGTAGACATATGCTCAGATAGAAAAAATGTTCTGGTAATAGTGTATGGGTGTGAAAGTCTCTATTAATATATATATATATATATATATATATATATATATATATATATATATGGAAAAGAAATTTAGACCAATAGATAAACCTATGCAGAGCATATTCAGAGGTTTTCTGCAAGGCAGTCCAAGGCTTCAGAACATATTACTTAATTTACAGAAATGTGCTCTGAAATATAAATAAAAAAGTGAGCTACATAGACCAGATATGTTGGAAGGAGCTTATTAGCCAGAGAACCATGAAACCTTGTTAGAAGCACTAGTGATTCTTTGAATGACAACACATTTACTGATGACAATGAAGAGTAAAATAATACTAAGTATGTACTAACACTGACTTAGGAATTTAGTTACTGAAAGAAGATGCAATAAGACGAATGGTCTAAGCAAAAGATTGTCAATAAGAAAAAAATATATTTTTGCCTTTCTTTGCAAGAAAAAAAATGTGTCTATGCTATAATGTTTATTGTTAAAAAATAATAGTAGTTAAACGAGAAGACAAATACCTCAGAGGATAAATGAATCACATCTGAAAATAGTAAAATACAGATAATGAAAAGGATATGTGGTGTATTTGCTATGGATGCCAGTTCATATGGAACAAGCAGTACATATCTGTATTATCTGAAAAGGATAGCATAACAAGTCCAAAGCAGTTGTCAACTGTTTGGCTTCATGGTCATCATGGCAGTGAAAAGCATCTCTGTCCATGCAGCAGAGTGGGCAAAAATGTATTTGTTTATTTAATTTCAAGGAAAACGCGTATATATATAGATAAGAGTCTAGAAGGAAGTATCTGCAATAGCCATGTTACTTACTGACCAACTGCACAAAAATCCAGATGTTTGAAATAAAATTGTGTAACAGATCTCACAAGGAGATTGTCTGGCCACTACCTTCTATCAAGGCCATAGTGATATGGGCAGTCTTATAGTTCAAATGTTTAACCAAAAGATTTGAGCTGCCAATAATTGCATTAATATTGCCTGCAATAGTCTTACAATTGTCATTTTTTTCAGAAGATTGTGTTACCAGAAAACTGTTCAATACTTCAATGCCATTAGCTTTTTCACACTCCTCCTTCTTTATGGTTCTAATTTAGAAGTCTGACTCTCATCCAACTCAAAAGTGACAAAACTACGAGATTGTTTTCTTTTACAATTTTGGTTTGCACATTTCTGCTTGTACTGACTGATTTAAAGCTTCTCCTTAACTTCCTCATCAGCATTACATTTTAGGACACATATGATGATCATAAAGACATGTTGATGTCTAATCTCTTTGTTAGTGTTAAGTATTTGAGCATACACACTGATTATGGAGATATATGGACACCTAAAGAGCTTGAGAGAGATGTCATGAGATTTTTGTGTATGCCAGTTCAGTTAGGAATTAAATAAGTTGTAATTTGTCCTTGATTTAAAAAGTAATGTCATGTATATATTTGCCTTCAGAAGGATTCAGTTCCCAGAAGAATGCCACTTTTATCCTTCACTTTCAAATGACCTTCATCTGGTTTGGATGTCTTGCTTAAGCCAACAATATTATGTTTTTTTTTTCCTTGCAAGTTCCCTAACAATCGTAATAGATGTACTTTGCAGTTGTTCACTATACTTGCTGGCTGTTAGATAAGAAACATTCACTGTCGCAAAAACTCATGTTTTTGTTCTTTCTCAAAAGAAATGATCCTTCTGGACATGGCTATCCATACTAGAGTCTTTTTTGCAGCTTTTGCTCAGGACACATGTCTTCATGTGAGGTTAGTTGAAATCCTAAAATGGACTAATCACTTTTAGTATCAGCGATGAATTATACTTAGTTCTTATACTGTGAAAAGAGTGTAAATTGTTTGCTGCCTTTGTTGCAGATTCACAACTTGATTCTCAGGGATTTTCTCTTCCTGTTACATTTACCACTGGTCTCTACTGAAGGGAGTGTGCAGATTCATAACTTGATTCTCAGGGATTTTCTCTTCCTGTTACATTTACCGCTGGTCTCTGCTGAAGGGAGTGTGCAGATTCACAACTTGATTCTCCGGGATTTTCTCTTCCTGTTACATTTACCACTGGTCTCTGCTGAAGGGAGTGTGCAGATTCACAACTTGATTCTCAGGGATTTTCTCTTCCTGTTACATTTACCACTGGTCTCTGCTGAAGGGAGTGTGCAGATTCACAACTTGATTCTCAGGGATTTTCTCTTCCTGTTACATTTACCACTGGTCTCTGCTGAAGGGAGTGTGCAGATTCACAACTTGATTCTCAGGGATTTTCTCTTCCTGTTACATTTGCCACTGGTCTCTGCTGAAGGGAGTGTGCAGATTCACAACTTGATTCTCAGGGATTTTCTCTTCCTGTTACATTTACCACTGGTCTCTGCTGAAGGGAGTGTGCAGATTCACAACTTGATTCTCAGGGATTTTCTCTTCCTGTTACATTTACCACTGGTCTCTGCTGAAGGGAGTGTGCAGATTCACAACTTGATTCTCAGGGATTTTCTCTTCCTGTTACATTTACCACTGGTCTCTGCTGAAGGAGTGTGCAGATTCCCAACTTGATTCTCAGGATTTTCTCTTCCTGTTACATTTACCACTGGTCTCTGCTGAAGGGAGTGTGCAGATTCACAACTTGATTCTCAGGATTTTCTCTTCCTGTTACATTTACCACTGGTCTCTGCTGAAGGAGTGTGCAGATTCACAACTTGATTCTCAGGGATTTTCTTCCTGTTACATTTGCCACTGGTCTCTGCTGAAGGGAGTGTGCAGATTCACAACTTGATTCTCAGGGATTTTCTCTTCCTGTTACATTTACCACTGGTCTCTGCTGAAGGGAGTGTGCAGATTCACAACTTGATTCTCAGGGATTTTCTTCCTGTTACATTTACCACTGGTCTCTGCTGAAGGGAGTGTGCAGATTCACAACTTGATTCTCAGGGATTTTCTCTTCCTGTTACATTTGCCACTGGTCTCTGCTGAAGGGAGTGTGCAGATTCACAACTTGATTCTCAGGGATTTTCTCTTCCTGTTACATTTACCACTGGTCTCTGCTGAAGGGAGTGTGCAGATTCACAACTTGATTCTCAGGGATTTTCTCTTCCTGTTACATTTGCCACTGGTCTCTGCTGAAGGGAGTGTGCAGATTCACAACTTGATTCTCAGGGATTTTCTCTTCCTGTTACATTTGCCACTGGTCTCTGCTGAAGGGAGTGTGCAGATTCACAACTTGATTCTCAGGGATTTTCTCTTCCTGTTACATTTACCACTGGTCTCTGCTGAAGGAGTGAATAATTGTGAGAACATGATTACCTCTGCAGAATAAGAAAGAGAATCAGAAGAAACCATACATGCTTGACTGCAAATCAAGAAACTGCTTATATGGCTGGTAAATATATCTTTCTGCAGGCATCACTGGAAGGCTTTTGCAGCCAAACTGTTCACAAAGTGAATAGCCTCTTCAAGAAGACTCTGTAGTCTGGAATTCAAAGCTTGAGTAGATAGTAGACTCTGGTCAGAGATTTGGGAGCTCATGTTGACAGTGATTTGCTACTTGACCATCATATGTTTGCTGTATTGAGGAAATCATTCTATATTGTACAGTTTATAAGCAGGGATATGGTATCTAGTTCTAAACATATCATTGCTCTGTTACACTCTGTACTCATACGACTAATCATTCAGGACAATACCCTCAGTGGGATGTAACTTCTCAGGAATATGCAACAACTGGACCATCCTCAGAGATTCCTTATAAAAAGAATGAATGGTGTGGAACAGTCCTATGAAGACTGCCTCAGTGCTTTGTCCTTATATTTGGTCTCCTCAGATCCAACCCTAATGGACCTGTTCCACTTCCATAAGACAAATAG
Organism: Protopterus annectens; assembly: GCF_019279795.1. Classification (NCBI taxonomy): domain Eukaryota; kingdom Metazoa; phylum Chordata; order Ceratodontiformes; family Protopteridae; genus Protopterus; species Protopterus annectens. Next base: position 1,846,625,048 of record NC_056725.1, on the reverse strand, counting down.
CATCAGGACCACCTGATCCAGGGACATAAACCTTCACTGCAACACAAATAGGACATGCTAGAGGGACAGGTATGTGTCTCAGAGGCTTTCCCTTCTCTGGAACAGGCTTCCCTTTCATGTGAAGCAGAGTTCATTTCTGCACTTATTCAAGAGACACTTCAATCAGTGGATGGGGAACTCTAAATATACCCCTTGTCTGGCACCTATGTCTCTATTAGAGATAGGAAACTTGTACATGTTTTGTCAGCCATATCTATATTACCCGATTGAAAGTTTAGGTTAATACCTAAATGTCAACCTTGTAATACTTAAAAATGAAAACAACGAACGGCCGATTTAATGTAGGGAATGAATTACCTCAGCTGCAAAAATGAATAAATAAATAAATAAACCAAAATAAAATGTGGGGGGGGGGCTTCACCCCCCCCCCACATCCTGCCTAACTAAATATACAAACTCCGAGTTCGCTCTACAGTGGTGAAAGGGACAAAATCCACAAAATGGCCAAGGGGATTCTTTCTCTGCATTAAATCGTCCGTTCACGGTTTATTGCTTTTGCTATTGCCAGATCAATGTTTAGCTGTTCGCTAACCTAAACATTCCATCAAATAATAGGAACCCTTGTCAGCCATGTCCAAGTATATACGTCTATGCAAAACCCTTGGGAATCCAAACCTATCAAATTTTCTGGGAAACATGGCTAGAGTTAAAAAAGCCCCTGGGGGTTATAGTGTTATATTCTGTCATAGTGTGATACTATGACACTAAGCCTTTTTATTATCTGTGACCTTACCAAGAATATAAAGCTACAAATGACAGAGCTTTAGTAATTGTGGGAGTACACATACCTATCTACAGGCAAGAATAATCAATAGCAACCATGCTATATAGAATAAATTATTTCTGCATGCCTCCATAACCATTTTTAAATAGTTCATTGTTTTGTTGAGCTCTGCTCCTTAGATCAGTTTTTCAATATTTAAGGAATTCCTATCTAACAAAAGTCTACTTGGGTATTGCTTCCTTTGTATGTTAAAATATTACTTTGTAATATTCTAGGAGTCTTAGCATGAAACTGCACCCATTGCAAGCATTCCTTTTCCTGGAGGATGTTGGCATTTGTGCAGTCACTGAAACCTGGTCCCCAGTCTTAACAGGTTACTCATCCTACCATACTTTCAGACCCCAAATGGAGGGCTACAAAGCCAAAAGAGGTGGTTTCAATATTTATCAAAGACATACACACCTCCAGGCTGGTCAAACAGTATGATGCATAGGAGACACTCCAAGTGCAGTTAGCTGTTGACAAAACACCTGTTCAAATCATAGCTAGCTAGAGATACCCAGCCATGACTCAGGACACTCACTCCACCTATCTGGACTTACTTGAATCCATCAAGATTCAATCCTCTACCCTGATCCTGGGTGATTTCAACTACCCAGCCAAAGAGTGGAAGACCTATTCTAGCCCAAACATGATCACCCAGTGATTCCTTGACTTTGTCAATGCCAGTGCATTGGATCAGCTGGTAGACACCCCTACAACAGGTGAAAATATCCTGAACTTGGTCCTAACCAACATGAGTAGCTACTGTAACACCCTACAGTGCCATCTTCCTTGGTAATGTCTGACCACAAAGCAATCACTTTTGAAGTCACCATCTCCCCTGACCCCCTCTTTGTCAGGGTCAAACAAAACAACTTTTACAAAGCTGACTACAGTCTCCTCAGAGCAGGTATAGCCAGCTTCACAGCCACCGTCCCTTTAGTTGGAACTAGCACTAATGTCCAAGCCTACAACAAAAAACTATATGAGCACCTACATAACTGCATGGACTCAGCAATACCTGACAGAACCAAGTCATCTTCCTCAAGGAAGAGTAAATCTGTCTGGTGGACAGCAGCAATAAACAAACTCTATAATAAAAGGAAAAAAAATTGCTGTCCAGGACCAAGAAGGAGCAGGTGCCAAGTTGGATGCAATCTCTCCATTGTCTGAATAAGCAAATAAGGTCACTGGTGAAATCCTCTAAGGCTAACTCTGAGTCCAAATTGGCCACATCCGCTAAGGACAATCACAAGCCTTCTTCACATATGTCTGCAATCTCAGGAACTCAGGCATGAGCTCTCAGCTTCATTAGGCACCCTATTCAACCAAAGCCTGAGCACCATCCTCATTCCAGCTGAATGGAAGACATCCACTGTCATCCCTCTACACAAATGTGGAGTGTCCACTGACCCAGGCAGTTATAGGCCCATCAGGCTAACTAGCTTGATCTGTAAGGCCATGGAACACATTATCATAGACCTTATAAACAAAGCCATTGACAACCTCCAAATGCTTGACCCCACACAGTTTTGTTTTGTCAAAGGGAGATCATGCCTGTTGGTCATCTTCTTTGAAACAGTCACCAAAGCCATGGACGAGGGGATGACGGTGCACACCACCAACCTTGACCTAGCCAAAGGCTTCAACACTATTTCCCACTCGGGACAATAGATAAACTCTCCCAGCTAGGCATCAACCCATATGTTACCAGATGGGTAGCTAACTGGCTCACTGATAGAACCCAGTCAGTCAAAATAGGGGAAGCTATCCCTAGTAGTACACCCATAATGAGTGGTGTACCCCAAGGATCAGTCTTGGGGCCTATACTGTTTGGGATATACTCTTCTGAGGTGCAAGCCAAAACCAGTGGTCTGTGGCTGACCAAGTTTGCATCTGACTGCAAGCTGGGTTCTGTCTTAAATTTCCTTAATGATGTGAACATCTTCCAAGAGGGCCTTACCCAAACTAATGAGTGTTGCTAGAAGCATGACTTCAGACTGAATGCCAAGAAATGCATCATTATCCCCTCTGGAAAAAATGGCATCCCCACTAATTATCACTTTGATAACAATGTAATAAGCATGCAATTAGTTGTGAGGGACTTGGGAACCCAGGTTGATAGCAACCTGAGTTTTGACCATCAAGTTGCCTCCATTGTACTGAATGCTTTCAACATGGCTCACCTCATAAATAAGGGTATTTCATCTAGGAACAATTAGGTCATAACATCCCAGTATTCCTCCCTTATCAGACCCATTATTGAGTACAATGCCCCCTTTGACATGTACCTTGCCAAGGACATGCAGCAACTGGAGACCACAGAGGTTCCTGACCAGGAAAATCCAGGGTCTCAAACACCTGTCCTATACAGACAGGCTAAATGCCCTACCTCTCTACTCAGGCTCTTACAGACTGCTCAAAGGTGACCTGTGTCTGGCATATGGTGCCATCTCAGACCTAGTCTTGAAGGAGCTGCTGCATATCCGTAAGTCAAGCTCCATTCATGCACCCCACATGCAAGGCCTCAACCTGGTCTGTGAAATTAATAGAACTTGTTGGTGGGATAGATTTGTGTCCCAAAGCCTCCCCTATCTATGGAATAGATTCCCTCTCCATGTCAAGCAGAGTACCTCCCTAGCCCTCTTTAATAGGAACCTGGACGTCTGGATGGAAAACAAAAAATACATCCCTGGGATCCCACCTGTGTCCCAGCTGGACAGGGCAAAAAGGTGCTGACTTTGAGGGAACATGGGCAAAATTCTTGGCTAGGCTTATAAGGGCCACCGGGCCAATAGTGTAGTATCATCCTAGGAACCTATGAATATGAAACAGCTAATCTGATATGTTTCTGATTCCTCTTGTATGTTAGTGCTAATAGTTTAACATTTCTCTAGAATGCTAGGTTACTAGTCTTCTTCACCATTTTACCTCATTTATGAAAGTGGCTATGTACACATAACACATAGACCAACATGTTAAATGTGGTGGCTATATTTAACTCCATCTTGGCATTAAGTTTAACTTCTTCAGGAATATCCCATATCAAGTTGTTAGTGAAACGCCAGCAGGGAGTTCAGTATACACATTCAAAAAGTAATACAAAAAAAATGTAATACAGAACAAGTAGTTGGTCTCCAGATGGTGCAAGCATTACCTCATATAGCTGTCTATACCTCAAGAGTTCAACATGTTCCACAGAAAACTCTAAAGTATGTCAACTGAAAGACCTGCATGACAGAAATAACTTATAATGGCTCTTATACAGGTGCAGGCATTTTTATAATTTTAAGGTATGTTTCCATATTCATCAAGGATACCCACACCTCCAGGTTAGTGGTACAGCACGATGCTTCAGAGGTCATCCACGTGCAACTAACAATGGGCAAAACTGCAATTCAAATTGTAGCTGTCCCAGGACCCCCATTCCGTGTTCCTGGAAACACTGGGAAACATAAAGGTCCTACCAAATACCCTAATATTGGGTGATTTCCATTAGCCAAACATTAACTGGGAGAACTGCTCAAGTACTAACTCCCTTGCCCAATATTTCCTAGAATTTATAAACTCAAATGCCCTGGTTCAACTGGTCAGCACTCCCACCAGAAGTGACAGCATATTGGACCTGGTCATCACCAACATGTGCGACTGGTGTTCCACACCAGAGGTCAACTCCTCGCTGGTTAGATCTGACCATAAACAAATCACTTTGGATATCCACATTCCGCCCCCAACCCAGGACAAGAAAACCACTGTGAAAAACTTTTCAAAAGCAAACTTCACATTACTTAAGACCGAGGTGGAAAGTTTCAAAGCCCCCATGCTGAAGGATAATGCTGTCCAAGCTGCAAAATTCTTTACTAATGCATTCTACGGTCACCTACAAGAATGCATGGATAATGCCATCCCAAGCAAAACCAAGAATCACTCCTTCAAGAAAAGGAAACCAGTCTGGTGGACTCCTGCCATAAACAAGCTATACAATAGAAGGAGGAAACTAGTACAGAAAAGAGTAAATTCCCAAGAAGGGAAGACATCCCTGATCAGTATCAGCATGAAATTATGATCCCTCATAAAATCATCCAAGGTGAGCTTTGAAAGAAAAATTGCCAAGAACTCCAAAGATAACCACAAGGCATTATTTAGCTATGTCAAGAATCTAAGTGGCAATGCTCAGATCTGCTCGGAGTTAGTGCAGAGTGGCACAAAATACACTGAACCGACCAATATCACCAACATCCTGGCAGACAGGTTCAGCGCAAACTTCACCCCCCTCTCACCCCCAAGAGGGCCCATAACCATACCAGAAGAATATAGAGTCCCTGAAATCACAAACACTCAGGTTAAAACAGCCCTCTCCAAAGCCAAAAACACAGCATCAATGGGACTGGATGGTGTCCCAGGCTGCGTCCTACAGACATCCTCAAAGTCCTCAAAGACGAACTAACCCCTCACTTAAAAACACTGTTCAAACTCAGCCTCTCCACAGGCTACGTACCCATAGAGTGGCACACAGCAGCAGTTATTCACAAAGGTGGAGCCACAACAGATCCGGGAACTATTGCTGTATAAGCCTGACTAGCTTGGTCTGCAAAGCTATGGAGCGCATCATCATGGAACTCATTAACAGAGACATTGGGGACCTCCAAACACTGGACCCTACCCAGTTTGGCTTTGTTATGGGCAGATCATGCCTCCTAAACCTGGTGGGCTTCTTTGAGACAGTTACCAAGGCTATAGATGAGGGAAAGGTGGTACACACAGCCTACCTAGACCTCGCAAAGGCCTTCGACACCATTCCCCATTCTGGTATTATAGACAAGCTCACCAGCCTGAACATAAACCCCTATGTCACAAGATGGGTTGCCAACTGGCTCACGGACAGAACCCACATGGTGAGAGTTGCAGGAGCTAGGTCTGACTCTAAATCGGTTACAAGTGGAGTTCCTCAGGGCTCAGTCCTAGGATCCCTCCTGTTTGGCATATACTTCTCAGAGGTACAGGCAAGCACAGGAGGACTATAGCTGACCAAGTTCACAGATGACTGCAAACTAGGGGCTATAATTGACTCTCCAGCTGACACAGACATCCTCCAAAAGGGTCTCACTGAGACGAATACCTGGTGTCAAAATCATGGCCTCAAGCTAAATGCCAAAAAGTGCATAGTCATCCTCTTTGGAAAAAACAAAGTACCCACAAACTACCACATAGGTGGTAGTCCCCTAAATGCGGAAGATGTAATAAGGGATCTGGAGACCCAAGTAAATAGTAATCTCACCTTTGATAATCACATTGCCAAAGTAGTTAGAAAATCCTTCTACGTGGCCCACCTAATCAAAAAAGGGTTCGCATCCAGATCAAAAGAGGTCATTGTACCCCTCTACTCATCACTCATCAGACCCATCATAGAGTACAATGCCCCATTTGGGATGTACCTTACAAGACACCTGCAACAGCTGAAAAGACCACAGAAGTACCTCACCAAGAGGATCACTGGCCTCAAACAGATGCCCTATGCAGCTCGACTGAAGAAATTACAGCTGTCCTCAGTTGCATACTGCCTAATCAGAGGTGATCTCTGCCTGACATACAAGGCCATGTCCAACCCAGAATTTATGGACATGCTCCACCTAAAGAAAACCTTATCCCCACGTGCCATACACTCTAGGGATCTAAACCTCACCACAACAATAAATAGGATGTGCTGAATGGATAGATTCCTGTCCCAGAGACTTCCCATGCTTTGGAACAAGATCCCAATCTACATTAGGCAGAGCTCCTCGCTAACACTCTTCAAAAGAAATCTTGACAAGTGGATGGGAAACAGTTTACCTCGGGGATCACTTCAGTGGCTCTGCTGTACAGAGGCACAGGAAACTAATCTAAGGGGTGGCGAAAGCCAACACATTCTGGCTAGGCTTATAAATGCCTTCGGGCAGATAGCCTAGTACCTACCTATGAACCTATTAGTGTAATCTTCCCTTATTTAGCTGACAAGGCATACTGTTTGCTTATCTCCCCATATGTTAGGACTATGGGTAAGTATCTCTGATGAAGAGGGAAGAGGCATATGCGGTACTCTTTATGGCAGCAGGCAGTAGACTCACAGAGATACCTGGAACTCTATTAAGTCCTATAATAATTTTTTATTCTGCAAGTTTTTCAGATTCTATACTTTATGTTTTCTATGAAATATATACAGGCAACTATATTTTTTCTTTTTCATTTTCTTTCAATGTTTCTTGTTTAAAATGGAAACCTTCATAACTGTTATAATTATTCTGTTTCTTATTTTATCTGATTAGATTCCATTGTTGTGAATTTCCTTATATTCTTGTCTTACATTGGTTTGAAGTTATAGATCTTATATTCTGTTTGCTGCTCATACGAAAAGCACTGCTTTAGAACATGCTGTTTTTTTTATTCTGATTTCTCTCAAATGCCAGCAAAACAATGCATTTACAGGGTGCGGCTGCTTTGGTTTCTGGCCAATGGAACTTAATGACTGATAGGGCAAATCCTACAAGTAGGTAATATATGTGGTAAATGTCTACAATGAAGAAAATCCACATTTTTGATTCATCTTTAGTGGTTTATTTAGCTAGTTGTTCATGTTTATAAAATACTTAAAAGAAATGTACAGTTGTTGATGATTCAATGTTTCCCTTTCTTACTGTTTCATTTCTAAGGGTTACATTTGTCCATCCTCCTTGAAGTTCAATGTTACAACACATTGCTGCTAAATTTGTATTTACCATTGAGCTAGAATTCCTGCCATTCTCTGGCAGTTAACTATAGTTTGTAAATATTTTCCTTCCATCTTTCTTTCTTCTTCTCTTCATCCTTTTCTTGCTCACTGCATATACGTGCTATGAATAATCACAGCTAGTTAACAGCATACGTAAACTACAGTTGTGACATACTGATGTTATTCTTAGTTTGGACCTTTTCTGTGCAACTATCTGTAATATGTGCTATGTTGTGCACCTGTTCTGCCATGCACATATCCTCCTGTATTGTTCAGAATGTCTGTATTTGCCACTCTGCCAACCTTTTGCCTGAAAAAGTTCACTGATGAGCCTACTTATACAGTTAACAAATATAAATAAATAAATTATTAGCCAAGTTTTGTTATTCTATTAAACTCTTGTGGATAAAAAAAAATCTAAGCGACAAATTATTCCAATAACCTTACAGCCCACTACAGTTGGTCTGCATTTCTCTTTTGATGCATTTGTAAAGAATAGGTATTATCTCCAAAGCTCCATAAAAAGAAATGGGTCTACTACAAGTGCGTGAGTCCCTGATGCTGAAATACCATTATCTCACACCTAGGGATGCAGACACCTTGTAGCTGACATGGCAGGCCATTCATGCTCGAACCCAGCTAAATCTTTGCATTAAATGCAGCATCCTTAGGGAGAGATTGGAACTGCCTCACGTTGTCTAAATACAGTAGTCAGGTTCTGAAAAAGTTAGTGCAGTAACAGTGGGGAGACAGTAGAAGGGGTAGGAGTAAAGCTTAGGGTTTTAGGCACTGAGTAGGAAAGAGATTTAGGTTTACAGAATGGCTGGGAAGTTTAGGGTTAGGGGCTGAGAAAGGAGTTTTAAGTCTAGGGAATAAAATGGGAGTCTTAGGTTTAGTGACCAATCTCAGACTTTAGGTTTAGGGAGGAGGGAGTGGAGTTTTAGGTTTATGGAGCAGCCAAGGACTTTAGGTTTAGGGTGGGAGGTGCTATAGTTAGCATTAGGGACTATGTGGGAGGTTTATGGTGAGAGTTAGAGTTCTGACACATAATAACACTAAGGTATATTTATACGTACTTCAAAATATTACTGTATATGTTCCTTTTATATTATTACATATGTAAGTATTGTTTTATGAAGCTTTTCTCCTTGGGCCTCTGCTGAAAATGGGCTCACACCCAGACGGACTATCCCGGTAAACAAATGTAAAATAAATAAATAAATAAATAATTCTGGTAGGGTATGTAGTTCAGCAGGGTTGGTTGGTGTGAGGGTTAGGTAATTCACTAGAATCAGGCTTCTGGCAATTAGTGAACTTGTAAATTAGAGTAGGTGGCAGTGATGTAGTGTGTCGTGATCTACTAGGACATGAGCACTTGTAGCAGACCCAGATAAACTGACCTAAATAAAAACATTTGCTTTGCTATGATATTGATTTCTATCTGCCACAGTCATATCTAATTGTAAAACTTTAAAAGCCATCCATCCTCAACCCCTTCTCATTTTGTATATGAGGTCAGGGTGTCACTTCAGCAGTGACGATCATCTTGATCCAAGGTTTACACTACCAGGTGGCTACTCCTGCCACAGTAGTTCATTCGTATCCCTCACTTGCACCTACAACCAATTTAGAGTGTCCAATATGCCTACTGCATGTCTTTGGAATGTGGTAGGAAATCAGAACACCTGGGGGAAACCCACATCACTGCAAGGAAGACATGCAGACTCCACACAGAAAGTACCCTAGCCGAGAATCAAACCATAGGAATCTCTTGCTGTGAGCTGACAATGCTAACCACTGCACCACCGTGGCAAACGCTGTAAATCTCAAAAATATAAACTCATATTTCTGTTTCATAAATGGCATCAAAACAGTAACAACATGCAGCTAGTAAATTGTATATTACAAAATAACCTGAATTTCTATAAATCTCTTCAAACTTCACAATGTAAGATGACTAATTGTAGTAACGTGCAAAAATATAAGTTTATAACAAACTTGTAAAGTTTATAACAAACTTGTAAATTGTTCTTTGTGCAAAATAACATGACTGAAAATGGACCCACGTGGGATAATTTACCTGCTTGTAGAATAAGTAAATAAAATAATAGGCACCATTTTCTTCCTCAAAGAGAAATCTATTTTAACAAACAAGCAAAGTCACAAAGTGGTAGAAAACTGGTGAAGAACAAAAATAGCAGCAAGACTTCTTCCCAGCAAAAAAGTTACATTATTGCATGCATGCAGCACAAAAAGTAAACAAAAAAAATCTTAACGTTAAATTTTATTATTATTGCTATTTACTTTGCGCGCTGACACAGAGAGAAAACAAAAAAAACAAAACACAAAGCAGATTTATATTTTTTTAAAAAAAAAGTGATGTCAAGGAAGTGATGTATCGTAATTATTAATATAAAACAAACAAAATCATAAAAATAATAAAATAAATAAATATAAATAATAAATATAATAAATAATAATAAATATAAAAAAATAAACAAAAATACCCAAACAAGTAAAAAAAGAGATTAAAATCTGAAAATCTGAAAAAAAAAAAAAAATCTAAAAAAAAAAAAATAGGACAATAAATAAATACAATATTGAAACTGTAAAATATCATAAAGAAACTAATATATAAAAAAATAAAAAAGGAATTAAATAAAAATTTTAGAGCTAATTAAATATACATAAATACAGAATTTATAAATACAATATTTAATTAGTGGACAACATAGTTTTAAAACATTATATGGCTTATATGAAGTATATCCTCAGTTTCAATACTGAGGAGATATTTATATTTAATTTTATCTGCTGGATAATTAAATTAAATAATTCAAGGAGTCAAGGAAAAACACTCAAAATCAAAGGAAATGGAATAGGACCCCCCCCTAATGAAAAATTTGTGCCTTGTTGGTGAATAATAAAAAACTGTGCGCTGGTGTCATTTTAATATTGAGCAAGTTATTTGGTTTCATATCTTTGTACTTCACTTAGATATAGATCACGCTTGTTCATAGTCGGACTATGTAACATCTAGATGGACAGCAGTCGCAGAAAGCCACATAAACAATAGGAGATAAACATAATTTATTATTTTTATAGGTGCCATTTTTTTCTGATTGTTTTTTTATATTTTAATTAAATAAATCTGTCTGTATTTTTATTACTTTCAATACTGTAAAAGTGTCTTAGTGTCTGCTTTGTTTTTGTTTTAATAAGAAGCAAATGTGTTTACGTACTAAAACTAAGCTATAATAATAAATTTTGCTAAGATTTTGTTTTTTGCAATTTGTTTGATTTTGTAGGCTGATATTGCTTTTTTGTCTATTTTTTGCTGTAGCCCAGAAATCTATTTTAAGTAGATGTGTTTAAGTCCAGTACCCCGACCCCTTTCCTACCATGTATATAGTTTAGAGTACAAATTATGATATCTGATTTGTGTTCTAGACTTTATTGTGAACTAGAGAGTAAAGTTGATGTTACGCCAAATCAAACAGCGGTGGTAAAAATCATAAAGTATCTCAGATTTATTCAGGTGAAACTCACATTCAGCTAAGTGATGGCTGCATTACTCTTTTAGTTAAGTAGATTCCAGACTGCTACATGATGCTTTACTATAACAGTATATCCATAGGTTGCAGTGGTGGAGATACCAGTTACACAGATTATCATTGTCATCCATTTTACTGCTTAAAAATATTGATAATTATAAGATTCTAGTTAAGAGCATTTCACATATTCTGCAGATAATTTTGAGTGGACCTACTTTTTTTACTAGTCTTGTACAGGTCATTAAATACTTTTTGGACCAACTTACTGGGAAAGGAATTATTCATAGGTTTGTACTAAGCTAACTGACCTTGTAAGCCTAGCCAATTATCCCTTGTGAGACTCAAACCCTACACCTGGTGTTTGTAAGGCAAACACCTTAACCATTAGACCACCCTCCCAATTATTGCTTAGCTCACTCCTTTGAGACCCCTTTTCTCATTATAGCTCTGAATGCTCATCATTCTTATTAGATTGAATATGTTCTTTGTTATTGGTGGCGTTGTTTTTGTTTTGCTTAGCCCCAGTTATCCCTTTCTACCTGTTAAACATTCCCTTTTTTTTTTCTTTTGAGAACTTGATGTTAATGTGCTTTATAAGTGTAACCCTAATGTCATGGAGTATCTTTAGTGAAACACTAAGCATAAGCATTTAACAAATGTGCTTGGGAAGAGGAATATGATTAAAGCCTGACTTCTATCTGGTCTAAAGTTTAAACCCAGGGCTGACACTGGAGTAATGTAATGAAGTTCAAGCTCTGTCCTAGAGTGGGCGGGAGAACAATGTGAGGGAGTGCACCAGGTCAGCGTGTACACTTTGAGAGATGGAGTAGGTAATGCCCTCATGCAGGTGTGTTGCCTAGCTGAATGTCAGGTACTGTTTACCAGACACACACCCTCAGGAGTAAGAAGCTGACCATAAAGTGTGCACACTGTACCTGAGCTTTGTGAGTGTGAAAGTGAGCACCTGTAAGCAGTATGATATAACCAGGTATTAGACTGTGCCTAGCAACTAAAAGAAGGAGGGCTGTTAATACAAAAGAAAAAAAAAACTTCTAACCTCATGCAATATAATAGGCATTATGACTAGATGTCACTTTCCCCTCCTGAATCTTTTAATGCCAGAAACAGTGAAGAATGAATGTATCAGTTGGGGATATCACCAGCTGATCCTGATAGCATAATGATCCAAAAAATAAAATGCAAATGTCTAAATTCATAATCCAGAAATTCTTACAGATATATGGTCATGAGTGTTGCACTGGAAGTCAGTGTATTGTGATTAAATGCAAAAGCTCCATTTGCAGTTATTTTTGAAGGGGGTGAACACCCCTGCACCTCTTATGTACAAGAATGTCCACTGCAAAAAAAAAAAAAAAAATCATATTCTTTCCTCCAGAAGTTTTGCAGCCCCATCCATATGGGAGTTCAGTAAATCTTTTTATTACAGCAAAAATATATATTTAACTGCGTTAGTCCTTTTGCTATTGTTGAGTTTTATAAATCAATAATGTGATTGCATGTTGCTTTAATCAAAGTTTTTTTTTAATTTTGATTTAATAGACACTGTACTTTAGTTTGTACTCTTTTACATAAACTTTGTAGCAGCATAACTGTCTGCATGCTGAATGATACTTATCTATTTTGTGTATTGAATTGTCATGTACTTCTTTTTTCCCAACTTCTGAATCTTAACCGAGAATGACGGAAAAGTTGTATGAAGGATGAAATGGATACACATATAGATTAATTTTCTTGTACATTATCATTGTTTAATCAGTTACAGACTAGGGCATCACTTTGCCTTCAAGTTTATTGGTCAGATCTCCAGACCCTGGATCACTGCTTAGTGTCTTGTACACTCTGTATATGCGTGTCATGTTTTTAGTTGATTAGTCTGGTTTCTTCCCATCAAGAAATCATGCTGGAAGTGTAGTAAAGTGTTCATGTGTACTGCGTTCTTTCTTGCCCTTGTGGAACAAGTTTTAGCTTTGAAAGATCCAGGAACTATTTGATCATTTACCTGGGAAACAAGGTATTACATATGATTACAGTTCTCTCCCTCACGTGAGGTCACAGTAACCACTTGTCCTGAAATCAAACCTTTAAGAACATGCAGTGCTTTAACAAGGAATTAGCAATACTGTGCTAGACTGCATAATCTCTTGCCAAATCTTTGATAGGTAATGAAGTCAAACAACTGCTGTAAACATTATGTGTGCGTGTGTGCGTGCATATGTGCGTGTGTGTGTGTGTGTGTGTGTGTGTGTGTGTGTGTGTGTGTGTGTGTGTGTGTGTGTGTGTGTGTGCGTGTGTGTGTGTGTGCAGGCAAAGGGGGATAAGAGAGCAGCTCATAGTTACCAAACTGACTTTGTGCAGTGTTTTAGAAGTAAGAAAATTAATCTTAAACATATGTATATTTGCATCAAGATTTGTCTCAGAGTAAAACACTGTGCTCTTATATGTTATAAGAAATGAATACCAGCAATTTGACTAACAGATCACAGAAACTTGGATTTTTTATTAACTGCTCCAAATAAATAAAACTGGTGCCACTGCAGATTAACTTCAGCTCACACAAAAATATATAGTAAATCAACAGCAAAAATGTAGCGAAGAAACAAGGCAGAATAAAATAAAAAAGTTTAATTGGTTAGGACTTTCACATCAAACAGGATGCTTCATCAGACCATGGCAATCTCGCACATCACTTCCTTTATATAGCCCTTAATTTAAATAATCAATTAAACAATTCAGTCTTACAATTATTCAAACCTACAATTATTTAAACTCTAATAATTACATATAAAAACATATACATATCAAAATAATATAAACACACATTATAATTCATCTTAAAGGACGTGCTTTTAAATGAGGTTTGATGGAAGCCCTATCATTCAGTCCTGGTGGGCAGTCTGCTTGCAGCTCTATTATCCATCTTAACTCTCTCTGCTCTATAAGATTCCTAACATCACCCAACCTAGGACCTAACTTAATACATTCAATTACTCTAAAACTAAATTCATGAGTTTCATCAAACTGAACTATATGTTTTGCTAAGGCACTTCTTTCTATGTATTTATTTCTTATTGCTGATAAATATTCCCTTATATCAAGGAACGATTTGTCATACCCACATAAAATGAACTACAGACATTGCACACTGCTAAATAAATTAAATTTCTAGTAGTGCAACTAGCTGTAATTTTAAATATATATCTCTTCAAAGTTTTGGGATGACAAAATGTATTCTCAACAGCTAAAACTTTGCAAATACTGCAGTTTTTACATGGTATCAAGCCTTCATTCGTTGTTGCCTTGATAGATTTCCTATCATTGTTATGACATAATAACCTCTTTAGTTTTTTTTTATTTTAATACCCAAACCTTAGTTTTTCTCCTACTACATTCTATATTTCACTATCTGTCTGTAATATAAACCGATGTTTATTTATTATTTGCTGTGCCGTATTTTATTAATATTACTGGACTATTGGAGCCTAACTGGTACAGTTTCTTTTATATCTTTCTTCTCTTTAACATTTTGATAAACTACAGTATCATCAGACATATATAGCTTAGCTATAGTCCTTCTTAAAATCTTTACTTTTTCAATAACCTCATCCACTTCTTTTATATTATACTTCCGTTCTAGCAATTAATTTCTAAAAATACTTATATCTTCTTCAAACTTCCCATCTTCTTTATCTAACCTCGAAATTTGCATCCCTTGACCTTTAATTATGTTTTTATATATATGTGTGTGGGATGCATACTATACCTACACAATATATTCTTTCTATGACATGATTTCTTATATTATTATAGCAATAACCCACGCCTGGGTGTGGGTAATGCTGGACCCGGTCGGCGTGGGTTTGGGTCAGTGGCCGGTTAACCAACCAAAAAATAAGCCAACCGTGCAACAGACAGTTATGCCCACACCCAGAAGTGTATTAAAAAGAAACTATTACTTTTCTTAAATAATGCATAATCTCATATCTCTAAATACTGCCCTTCCGCCAGATGTCTGCATTCGTCAGATGTCTGGGTGTACTGCGCTGTTCTGATGTACTGGCGCAGAAAAGACAAAAAAAAACTATGGAGAAGAAAGATAGAAAGTTGCTTTTACTAATTGTTTTATCCGTTTAATTTTTTACATAAGCGGATTAATAAAAAAAAATTGCTTGCGAGAAAAAAGGGCTAAAATTTTACGCATCGCTATATTTTAAAATTAACTATATAAATCGTAAATTTAACTGGATTTCTTAAAAAAATTTTTTTTTTTTAAACTTGTCTTGCCGTTAAATATTGTAATGTATAATTAAACATCCATTAACATCTTTCTTTACTGTAATATCTAAAAAGTCTATCTCATGGCTAGGAATAAAATACGTGGATCTTAAAAAATCTATGGTATCATTCATAAATAATAAAAACTGTTGCAAACGTTCAAAAGATCCTGTCCAAATAAAAATCAAATCATCTACAAACCTCTGATATAGGAAAATATATTTGGCAAACGCATTATCATATAATTTCTTCGCTACATTTTTTGCTATTGATTTACTATATATTAACTGCTTCAGCCTTTTAAATAAATAAATAAACAAATAAATAAATAATAATGATAATAATAATAAAATAACATCTTAACACTTTGACAACTTTGAGACCTTTACTTGAATATTTTTTCATCATTACCATCTGTGTGGTCAAGACATTTGTGTTTATATAATTGCACTAGCTTTCTCCCACTGGGATTTCTGCTATGAAGAAAGACCGAGTGTACCACATATGTCTATCCAATATGCTACAAAATAAATATTATTCCTCGTGTGGGGCAATATATTTCAGTTTTAGTTGTTGATCTTGCTGACTTTCACAGACACATACACATGGGCCATTTGTCTGCACTCTGCTGTTATGGGACACATTCCAAAGTTTTTGTAACCAGCAAAGATGCAGGAAATTGCATGATGTCCACTCCCAAGACATTATACTGGTTGCTAAGTTAGAAATTGTGAAAAAGTAGACGGAGGAAAACTGTTTTTATTTTTAAGTACAGCAGCTCCCTTTCAGTTAACATATACTCTTCATTTGCATTTTCTTGCATAACATTCTAAGTAAATACACACTAGACAACAAATCATTTGCTTACACTCTGCAGTATAATAACAAGTCTGCTGTCTCATTTTATTACCCTCTAAAATGAGAACACCAGTGTAGAAAAGTCTATTTGGAATGTCAGAAAAGTAAGAATTTCCATCACGTGTTACTGAATGTGCTGTGTGAATGAAAGCAGTGAGTCATTGTTTATATTCATTTAGCAAATACATGGCATGGCATAGCAAATTTTATTAGCTGCCTTTAACTTTGGCTATATTTAGTGATTCAGCTGTCTACATGGCTTGCTGAGAGATAGCTAATGTTACAGAAACACACTTTTATGTGATGGCCGTTTCCAGGGATTAAGATTTCACGACCAGTCATATGGAACTGCACCACAGCTGTATTTTCTGGAGTTGACCTCCTGCTAAGGTTATAACCCCCACCAAAAATAAATAAAGAAATAAAAGTAGACACAGGAGGCAAGTGATTAAAATATTTTAACAAGTGCACGTCCTCACAACCACTGAAGCTGGGTCCTAGTTTTTGTGGTCTTCCATGCATTAAAGCTTTCAGAAACCCAACCCTGTATATTGCTGTCTGACTGAAGTATTCCATAGTTATTAATAGCAAGTGGATAATGACAGTAACTAGTCATTTTGGTATAGGGAATAACTTCTGTATTTAACAGACCAGAAGAAAAAATATCTGCACCGTGAGGGTTTCAAAGATTAACTTGGGAGACAGAATATGAAACAAAGTATGCCTTTATTAGATGTGATATCAGAATTTGCCCACAAGCCTTTCTTAAAGGGACATTATTACCTTAGCTTGCTATAGTTGTGGACTGGATGAACATTTCTTCACTAAGATGTAAAAATAGTCCCATGTAACAATGGACAGACCATAGACTAGTGACTACATAAACTTTATAGTTAGTAAAACACCAGTATTTAAAGAAATATAACTGTAGCCACTTGGAATACAAAGAGAAATCAGCAACAATCAACATGCACAAGCATGACCCCTCAGGCTGATGTGGTGAGATACACTGAATAAACTCCAAGAGACCACCCATCTCTATATTGCTGCTACGGAGACAACAAATCAGTATATACAGCATGAAGCTGGCATTTTATGTTACTACTGAACGTGGTTTGCATTGATGCTGATGTAGGGATTCACAGGCTTGAACTCATAATAGTGCCTCATCATCATAATGGGCACATTCCAATAAAGGCATTTAATGTCCTGCACACTGCTGCTTGAAACCACTATGACTTTTGGTAACATCAGAGCTGATATTACAATTGTGCAGTCAGAATTACTTTCATTTAATGGCTTGAGCACACAAACACTTAGAGCACATATATTTAAACTTTTCAAGTTATAAGCAAATGACACAACTTGTAAACTAGTAAAATTGAAGACAATTATCCCTACATCTCTCTTTAATATGTTCACTCCAAGGTCATTGCACTTCAGAAAAAAAAGTCATCAGTAATGGACAATGAAAAGGTTGCTCACTTTTCCTCAGGGGAGCCTGTAGGATTATAGCAAGCAAAACACATGGGCACCCAAGCAGCACCACTTGTATTTAAAGTGACCACAGTCGCAGGACCACTTGTATGTAAAGTGACCAAAGGTACAGCACCACTTGTATTTAAAGTGACCAAAGTTGCAGGACCACTTACCACCTTAAGCTATTGTCTTCTGCAGTTGTGAAAAAGTGCTCCAGCTATATGACAAATGAACTGTAGATCATGTTATTTAGGGAATTCGTGAAGATATGCAATATTTGAATATAGACTTTTGTCATATGAGATGGTTGAATGCATGGAAGACCAAGCACTGTGTGCCCAGTCCTGAGACATACATGCAATGTTCACGTGTCTGTGTGCTGCTTGTTTGCAGTTTTATCATCAGGATGTGCACCAGTGTTCTTGTGTAAGTACAAAAAATTTTATGTCATCATTGTCGCATGATTCGTGACAGTTGTACCTTGTGTACAAGAGTGTTTAATGGATGCACCCATTGAATACAGTAGCTTGTTTACAGCATTACTATTACTTAGTCATTGCCATGCTAATGATGTATGCAATGGGGAGTGATTCATTGGGTATATGCTATACTTCGCAACTCTGTCTCCCTATCCCAAACCACGTTACATGCTGTGAAGATCAGATATGTCTGCACAGATACCCAGACAAGGCAGCACTGTCGTTTTTATCATTTCTATTGTGTTGATTTTCTATTTCTTTATACAGCAGTAAGTTGGTTAAATGTTGCCATGGTAGTGAGTTGATTCTTGCATTGTACTTGCATTCTTGCGAGATTTGAAGTTAGAGAGGAAAGACAGAGATTGTTGTACCATGGAGGTCTTGGAGTGATTCAAAGTATGTATTTTATATATAGTTCCATTGCAGAAATTAAATGGTCATGACACAGTTTAATGAGATGCTAATTAGCTTGACACAATACGTCGCTGTTAGACTATAGGAAATTTAGAAGCTGTGCCGATTCTTGAAAGTAAAATACCATTACATTTAAATCTATGGATGGGGCTATTAATGTTTAGTTTGCATTGGAATAGATGGGATGGAACATTTTGCATGGTTAGCATTGGAATATTTATGAGAGGCATCCGTGAAGTTTATAATATTTTAGTATATTCATTTATTGTTTTGAATTATGTGAAATGATGTATGAAATGTTGAAATGTTTTTCGTTTATGTTTTTAATGTTTTGAACCTGTATGTAGGGAGAATGTATTTGAAAATGTGATGTGTTACTTTAATACACTTGTTTTCTCACTATTAATTAATTGATGTAATATGTTGCAAGCCATGATTGGCTCTGATGTTTTTTTTAAAAAGGAATGCTGTTTAATAGAGTTTTTGTCTGTTGAAGCACAGTAGTACTACGTGAAAGTGCTCACACACCTTTTACTGAATAAATGTTTGTTTTTTTTTATGCCGTGCATGTCATTTGCCTGCTTGGATTCGACATTATACTTTGCTATAATGTTATAAAGGTAAGGAATTAAAGCACTGTGTTATGTGAAATCTAGTATCCTTCCTATAAAACCTGTACTTGCTTGTTTTCTCCACCTCCCCTACCTGTATCTCTCTAACCATATATTTTACTCCTTTGCCATACAGACTAATCCCCCTGAGAAAAAATAATCCTTAGAGTGGGTCCTTGTGGATCAACTTCACTCCCTGGAACCATCACCTAACTGCAAACAGTGATGACTTGATAACTAATAATTAATGTATGTCCATAATTAATGTATGTCCATGCTCACAAGGAACATTGTAATTTATTTGCTTAACGTACGTGAGTACAATAGGTGTTGAGCATAACTTCTGGGTCAAACCTGACCCCCCCCACACTTTCTTTCTCAGCAGTGAAACAAGCAGGTAAACTATGCAGTCACTTCCCAACCTCTCATCCTTTCCTACGGCATCCTCTCTCTAAGCCTAACTTTATACCCTCTCAGCATCAGAGTTAGATAATCAAACTGCCATTGTTCTGACTATTCATTTTGGAGAAAGACGTTTTACTTATTCTAGTCTAAGTGAGACTACTCTAAGTACTGACCTGCACTCTGTCTTAACTGATTGCTTCTGCAGTCGAGACTCAGCAGCTTCTCTGGCTCTGCCTGCTCCGTTCGCCCGCCAGGCTCACTCAGCTCCCCTACTCTGCCCCCATTCCCACACGCCTCACCACCTGTAGATTTATTCCTCCTGAACACCTCCCACAGCTCCTACCAGCCAATTACTACACACCCCACCCCCACACACATAAACTCACCACTCAACCTAATCAATGTCCCCCACCAGATCATGTCTACTAAACCTTATCCACCTCTCAGCCTTACTCACCTTTCTCACCTACCTTGCACATATTACACAACTTTCACACCCCTCCAATACCTGCCCATCACACTGTAATGGCAAATTCCAACACACTAATACACCTCCCTTCACCTCAATAACGCATGGACTCTACTCTTCAAACCCAACCCTACTTCTCAAACCCATAATCCTACCCATCCGAACCTCACATAACACACTCTCCCAGCCTCACACCAATAAACCATCTCCCTACCTCCACTCATACTCTCCATCCACATTATCCTACCTCACACTCAGTCTCCACCAAATTTATCTCTCACTCTCCAGCAACATCCATCCCAACCCCGGACACACTATATCCACAGAATCCACTAACCCCCCTCCCACACACACTCAGTTGCCCAAAAATATTTGCTTTTCTACATTCAGTACCCAAAAACCCCGAAACAAAACCCCTAACGTCCATGCCTGGCTTTCCCATAACCACCCGGACATAGTTGCTATCTCTGAGACCTGGCTTAAACCCTCCATAAAAGACAATGAAATTCTTCCACCTGGCTAACGAATGATTCACAATAACAGACTAAACGTAAAAGGTGGAGGCATAGCCATAATCCACACCTCCTCCTATACCATTACCCCATACACCAATCCCATCCCAAACTTCAGCAATATTGAATTAACTATAGCTCTACTAAAAATAGTCACAAATCTATATGCATAGCTGACCTCTACATCCCACCAAGCAATAACATACCTATTCTAGAAGATATCCTCTCCTAGTTTTCCTCTAACATAAAAAATGAAACTAACATCCTAGGTGACATAAACATTAACTGGGCCAATATAAACTCTCAAACCTAATCCCAAACAATCAGCCTATACAACTTTACCCAACTGATCGAGTCCCCCACTAGACCAAACAAAGATGGAGCCTCTGGCACCATCATATATTGGATCATAACATCCCATCCCAACCTTATCACAAAGGCAGGTATCCTTCCTAACCCTCTTAGTGACCACCTGCCAGACTTCGCAGACCATCACCCCTCCCCTCATCAAAAGCACCATCACTACATCCACACTCCTAACCTCTCCCTCTTCAACTCTCCAAAATTTTCTAACTGTCTAAAACTAACTGACTGGACCCGCTTAAAAACCCTGCCCCTTGACAATGCCATCACCTACTTCAGCGAAACCTTCTTAAATTTACTCAACAATCATACTCCTCTAAGAACCAAAGGTGTCAAAGCTAAAACCTCCCCTGGCTATCAAAAGAAACTAAACTTACTATGCTCCAAAGAAATAAAAATGGAAGCAATTTCAAAGCAACAAACAACCCAATACACATCTTGAATACAAACAACTCTGCAACTATGTAAAAAAACTATTAACTAGAGATGGCAAAGCATACTACTCTAAACTTCAGTTTGATTACTCAAACAACCATAGAAAATTCTGGAACACCATCTCCTCCATCCTCCAGCCAGGAAATAGAGATAACCCTTGTCCCAGTCACAACCTTACTGATCTTTATACAGCCAATCTATTCAACTCCTTCTTCATGGACTGCATAACTAAACTCTCCTCCTCCTTCCTTCAACCCCCCCCATCACAACCCTGCCTCCCCCAACCCCTCTGATCATATACCTCCTTCCTCCCATTTCAACCTTAAACTCATCACCACAAGTACAATTAAAAAACTACTCCTCCAGCTGAAACCTTGCTGCAATGCACCAGATAACCTGCTATCTTCCTTCCTCAAAATATCCGCTGAAAGCATTGCCTTTCCCATTTCCATCTTAATCAAAAGATCCATCAAAGAATCCTGTGTCCCTTCTATCTGGCAACACGCATACATCATCCCACTTCATAAGGGAGGTAAAAACACTGACACAACCAATTTCAGACATTGCCATCCTTTCCTCTCTTTTCAAAATCCTGGAAAAATGTATTAATTCACAACTAATGCCATACCTAACACATAATAATCTTCTCATCCCCACTCAACATGGTTTCCGCCCTGGCCATAGTACCATGACTGCCCTCCTTTCCCTTTTCAAGACCATTAACCTAGCATGTGACTCTGGCAAATTTGTATCAACCCTGTTCTTTGACCGTTCCAAAGCCTTTGATACCGTCTTGCATCCCTTACTCCTTTCTCAACTCTCCTCCCTTAACCTCTCTCCCTCTACCATAGCCTGGTTCACCAGCTTCCTCTCTGAATGACAAGAAGCCATACAATGGAAATCCTCAACCTCTCTATTCCTACACATCCCCACCCATGTGCCTCAAGGTTCTGTTCTTGGCCCTTTACTATTCAACATAGTTATCAATAACTATCACCTTTCCATCCCTGAGTCCACACTAATCCAGTATGCAGAAGATTCAGCAATCATCTGCTCAGCAGACTCCCCCTCTGACCTACTTATAAAAACCCAATCAGCTTTCTCCAAAACAGAAACTTGGATACAGAACAATCACCTGGCCCTAAACGCAAATAAAACTAAACTAATGAACTTTTCCCTTTCTAGAAACTCCTCTATTGACAAAAACTCCTTCTCCATACTCATCCAGAATAAAACATTGAGATTGTATCAAACACTAAACTCCTTGGTGTCATCATTCATGATCATGTAAAATTCAACACCCATATCCAGTCCACCATCAAAAACACAGCAAAAACTTGGGCTTCTATACAGACACTACTGCTACCTTTCCCCCATCCCCATAAAAACCCTACCCTCCACCTACCTTCTCCCTTCTCTCATATATGATGCTCTACTCCTAACCAACCTCCAACTTGGCCTAAAATCCAAACTGGAATCCTGCTTCAATAAAATAAGCAAATTTGTCACCAGTTCCAAAAACTCATCCCACCACTGCCACTCTTTCCACACTCTGCAATGGCTCGAACTACCTAATCACCTAAACTTCCTTAGACTCACTACTGCCCACAGACTCATCTTGAAACCTTCCAGCTGCCCCTCTCTTGCTACCGGATTAACCCCCTACATTCCTAACCATTCACTCAGATCTGAAAACCAAAACTTCCTTCAAATCTACAAACCCTCATGACCCCCTGGTTACCTCTTGCTATTATACTCCATATCCAGACTATGGAACTCCCTCCCTCCCTTCACAATACTTCAAACCTCACAAACTTCAAATCTCTCTTATTTGCACAACTTTCTTCTAAATGGATTTGCCCAAGCCACTCTCCAACATAACTACCTCCCTAGCTGGCCCCAGATCCGTCCCATGCTTCTTCTCATAAAATACCTTTGTCTATTATTACACCCCATTAAACTAACACTTCACTATCTTATGGTTCACACTGGTTAACATTGTTAGATCTTCTTGCAGCAGAAAATCTATCTAATGCTGGTCAAACAAAACTGACAACAATCACCTATTATTAGTTGCATTTTCTTAGATTTAATAATATTCTGTATTTCTTTGAATAATTGTATTACACCTCATATGCATTTTTACTGTATTCTCATCCTCTTGTATAGAAACTGTGTTAAAGGTTCATAGGTGTATACTAGGCTAATGGCCCTGTAGCCTGTACAAGCCTAGCCTATAGAAGTGACCTGGCATTGTGCCACCCGACGTTAATTCCCAGTGCCTCTATCAAGTAGAACCACTGGAGTGATCCCCGGGGTGAACTTTCTATTTCCCATCCACTCATCAAGATTTCTCTTGAACAGGGCCAGTGAGGTGCTCTGCTTGACATGTATGGGAAGTCTATTCCAGAGCATGGGCAGTCTCTGGGTTATGAACCTGTCCAT
The DNA here is from genome assembly GCF_019279795.1 of Protopterus annectens. Taxonomy (NCBI): domain Eukaryota; kingdom Metazoa; phylum Chordata; order Ceratodontiformes; family Protopteridae; genus Protopterus; species Protopterus annectens. The sequence continues at coordinate 1,846,601,157 of NC_056725.1, read as the reverse complement.
CCAGCATGTTCTGTTGATTGTGGTAATGAGGTTGAGGTCTCTGGAGTGTGTGGTGCTAAGGGATTGGGATTTCTTTAGATGTAGCATTTCTAAAGGAGCTGGGTCAGACATGGCTATGAAAGTCAAGCAGAGATCGCCTCTTAGTAGACAATATGAGACTGGGAATAGCTGGAGTTTTTTGAGTCTGTCCATGTAGGACATGTGTTTAAGGTCTAGGATCCCTTTCATGAGGAACTTTTATGGTATTTCCAGCTGTTGAATGTGTCTAGTGAGATACATACCAAATGGGGCATTATACTCGATGACTGGCTCAATGAGGGAAGAGTAGAGAGATGATGACCTCTTTCTTCGTGGATGCAAAGCCCTTGGTAATGAGATGTTCCACATAGAAGGACATTCTGACCACAGTGGCAATGTGGTGGTCGAAGGAGAGGTTGTTGTCAACCTGTGTCCCAAAATCTCTTATAATGCCTTCAGTGTTCAGTGGGCTCCCATCAATATGGTAATTAGTAGAGAACTGAGTTTTTCCCAAAGGAGGTGACAACTCATTTTTTGGCATTAAGGTTAAGGCCACGGTTTGGACACCAGCCATTGGTATTAGTGAGGCCTTTCTTTAGGATATCTACATCACTTGGGGAGTTAATAATGGCTCCCAGCTTGCAGTCATCTGCAAACTTGGTCAGCCAGAGTCCCTCCATGTTGGCATGGACTTCTGAGAAGTAGAAGCCAAACAGGAGAGGACCCAGGACCAATCCCTGTGGGACTCCACTCGTGACTGGTTAGCAGTCTGACTTAGAGTCCGCTACTTTCACACTGTGGGTTCTATCTATGAGACAGTTTGCAACCCACCTTGTGATATAGGGGTTGATGCCTAGTTTAGTGAGTTTATCAATAATTCCTGAGTAGGGAATGGTATCAATGGCCTTGGCCAGATCAAGATAGGCTGTATGAATTGCCTTGCCCTCATCCACAGCTCTGGTGTCTGACTCAAAGAAGTCAACCAGGTTGAGCAGGCATGATCTACCTTTCACAAAACCAAATTGTGTGGGATCTAGAGTTTAGAGATGCCCTATATCCTTGTTAACTAGGTCAATGATGATGCGCTAGATAGCCTTACATATCAGACTCATCAGGCTAATGGGGCGATAATTCCCAGACTCTGTAGTCACTCTGCCTTTACGGAGAAGGATGACTGTAGCAGTGCACCATTCAGTAAGGACAAAGCCTGAGGTGAGACTATGATTGAACAGAGCACACAGATGTGGTGCCAGTTCACTTTGTATTTCATGTAGAACACATCCAGTGATATTGTCATGTCCCATGGAAGCTGTATTCTTGGCCTTGGACAATGCAGCTTTAACCTGTGCTGCAGTAATGCTGGATGCCTGGTATTCCTCTGGTATTGTGATTGGTCCTTTGGGGGGGGTAAAGCTGGCACTGAATTTGTCAGCCAGTATGCGGGCAGTATCTGTTGGCTCAGTATAGGAGGTACTGTTGTGCAGTAACTCAGAGAAAACCTGGGTATTGCCGTGGAGATTCTTGATATAACTATAGAAGGCTTTGTGGCTGTTTTTAGGGTCTGCTGCAATTCTGCCTTCATAGCTGGCTTTAGAGGTTTTGATGAGGGATCTCAACTTTTTGTTGAGGCAAATAAGGGAGTTTTTCCAATCTTGGGACTTCATCTTTTTCTGCAACAGTTTATTTCTTCTGTTGTAGAGTTTATTAATGGCAGGGGACCACCAGATTGGCTTCCTTTTTTTGGAGGAGAGTGTCTTGGTTCTGTTGGGTATAGCTATTTCCATGCATTTATGTACATGTTCGTACAGTGCATTGGTGTATGATTTAGCCATCATGCATCTATTTTCCATTGACCTGGGTGCCGTAAATTTAGCCACCTCTGTTTTTATAGTCAGCTTTGGAGAAGTTTTTCATGGTGGTTACCTTTGCAAGGGGTGTGGGTGAGATGTGGATTTCCATGGTAATTAGTTTGTGGTCGGATCTAACCAGGGAGGAATTAACTATTGGTCTAGAGCAATGGTTGCCCATGTTAGTAATAACCAGGCCATGGATGTTGCTTCCTCTAGTGGGGGAAAGAATGAGCTGGTCCAGGGCATTGGAACTGATGAATTCCAGGAAGCTTTTGACCAGTGTATTGGTGCATGAGTAGTTTTCCCAGTTGATGGAGGGGTAGTTGAAGTCACTTGGTATGAGAGTGTTTGGTTGGATGCTAATAGTTTCCAGGGTGCTTAGGAACATGGAGTGAGAGTCTTGAGATATGGTTGGGCATCTATAGCAGCCGAGACCTGAATCGCTGTCTTACCCAGTGTTAGTTGTACCTGAAGTATCTCAAATGCGTTATGCTGGGATACTAGTCTGGAGATGTGCATATCCTTTATGAATATGGAGACACCACACCTTTGGAGCTTTGGTCCGTGTTCTGGGGCTGAAAGGTGTGGAATGAGTTATAGCCTGGTAGCACAGGGGTGCTTCCTGCTGCTTTAAACCAGGACTCCATTACAGCACAAATGTCGATGTTCTCCATTTTGAGGAGTGCTTTGAGCAAGTGCATCTTGAGATTTAGACTTCTAGCACTTAGCAGCATGACCCTCAGATTGCATTTATTATAGCTGTTACAGTGGTAATTTGATCTTTGGAACATCACCTAAAAAGGCACTATAGGGGTGGCAAGAGCCTTAGCCGGTATCTGGAAACCCAGGGGTGGCAGATGCAGGCCATCTCTGGCAAAGCATCGAGGTCTGTCAATTATGTCATGCCAAGCCGACCTATAATGGATCCCCTTAGAATGACACCATTAAGCATGTTTGTAAACTGACTATTTTACTATATGTACATAACTTATGTATGTTTGTAACTGTCCTTGGAGCTTTTCTCTCTGGGCGAACACTGAAAATGGGCTCTTCTTGGCCCAGTGGCCTTCCCCGGTCATCAAACTGAAATAAATAAATAAATAAATAAAAAATGATGTTTGATTTAGAAAGTCACATCACTGTCTCACCTGCTAGGAGCTAGCTACTTATGCCCATATCATACCCTGCCTTCTAGCTTCAATTGTGTACTTGTTCAATATTTCCATTCTTTCTTCATAGTGAAGTTTTTTTTCCCTCGGTATTTTTAAGGTTATCACATGTACATTATTTTTGCTCTCTTCCTTTCTTTGTGTAGTCCCCCAGACTTAGATGCTCTATTACAAACATAGTCTTACCAATACCCTGTACAATGGGAGGATGACTGCACTGTCACTTGTATCTACTTCTCTAACTATTTATTGCAGAATCCCATGGCCATTAGCAAACGCCCTTTCTCATTACTCAGAATGAGCATTCTACAGACATTTATAACCCTTTGATTATTTTCTTTGCAGGTCATGTTACCTAGTATATATGATTTTCCTGTATTTTCTCACCAATATGCATTAATCTGTGCTTTTTTTTTTTCTACTTTATATGCCATCTACCACTTATGTATCCACCTGGCAAGCCTTTAAGATTCTTACTAAATGCCACTAGTAATCATCATGCAAACCTTCCAGTCATTAGCAAAGAGGTTGATCTTACTAGCGCCAGGGCAGTGTCTGATATAGTTACCCTAAACAAGACTGGAGCCATTACTGAAGACTGTAGCACCCCAGTAGTGACACCACAGAAGTATCAATTACCTACAACTGTATGCTTATGATCAGTTAGCTATTTTTGTACCTACCTTAAAATTTGGAGTAAACCCCCCACCATTATCTTCTCAACCAATCACCTTTCTGATGTAGCGACAAAGGGATCACTGAAATCTTGGTAAAATACATGAAACTGATGCCATCTGTCTAAAATTTGAGAGCTCACTTACAGATATGGATCAAGATGGACTGCCAGAACCTGCAATAAATACAGCCCTATTGTTGCTCAGGCTTAAAACCATTAACATACAGGAGTCCCACCAGCTACCTTATAAATATGTTCCTTGCTTTTCTCAAGAATGTTACTAAACATTAGCTTGGACTCAGTTTCCTTGTTCCTATCAGCAGCTGTCCTTAGCAGGAGCAGCACATTCTGGTTTCCAAGGCATACTGTACAGTCCAAGATGGATTCAGAAAGCATTGCTAATGTTTGGAAGTCCACACAGAGACTATAGTTCTTGTGCTTCGTATTTCCAAAAATCTTTTTTTTTAACATGATGACTCACATTTTTGAACATTTGTCTCCATCAATATCTTCCTAATTTCCATTGCTGGTACTTTCACTTTCAATTCTTTGGCAAATATTGAAGTGATGAACTTGTTCATTTTGTTTATTTAATCTGCAGCCCTGCATAATCATTCCAACATTTTTCCAGTACTCCAGTACTTATTTTGGTCCTCCTATTCCCTAATATACCTCAAAATTAACTTGGCATGCATCTCATCCCTCTAATCTTTTCTTTCTTTAGTGCTTCCTTTGCCTTCATAAATACCCCTTTTTTTGCCTTAATTCCACATAAGTGGTTTTTCTCTGCTACTGCCTGGCCTGTCTGTGACTACAAACCCTTCTTTTTAGTTATCACCTGCTCTCTCCCCCAAACTTCCACCATCTTTTTGAGGGCCAGTTCTCTAATTTTCCTGTTTTTTTCTGATGGAGGGTATCATTACCCTATGTACCCTTTCCTGATACATTTGCACAATTACTTACTTTTACCATTTGTTACTGCCCTAGAGTACAGCATCTTGCTGTAATTTGTAGAAAGATGATCCTTTTTTTGCCCTTCCCTTCCTTCTTATTGCGTGGCTTATTAATCCCAGTGTAGTATGGCTACTGATGTTAAATGCTTCACATTAAACTTTCTTGCTCCTTGAGCTGGTAAAGGCAGGCTGCCTACTGAAATGTCAGGAGTGTCAGTGCTGAGTCCCGATACACTGACAAAATGTACAAAAGAATGAATATTGAGCATCACTTTTATCCTTTTTTTTAATTGATGGACTGCACCCCCCCCCCGTACTTAAATAAACCATCCCCGAGATTACCTTACCTCAGAAAATGGGATATTCCAAGAAGTAGCAATCTTGCACTTATGTAAGTCTGGGTTTTCTGTCAGATGATCACCACATTGCAGAACTCTGCATTCTGAGTACTGATACTTCAAATAGCTACAAGTAAAAAGGCCACATCAGGACAGTTTTTTTTAAGTATTACCAGTTCAACAATGTTCAAAATAAAAATCAAAGTGACTGCCACTGCTAAAAACATGTACTTTAATCCAACAAATAAATGAATAAAGGCATACAATGGAGATCTAAAAGAGAAGATTAACGCTTTCACCCAAGTGCTTCTTCAGATCTACCCCTTCAAAAAAATCAGCCTAATTTTAAGACACCAACAACCAATAGAACAGTGAAATCAATTAACTTTGATAAGAAAGCCTGCAAGCTTTTGAAGCATGCTTTAAAGGTACAACCCCATTTAAACCAGGGTCTTTGTCAGCCTGTAATTTGGCAATCCACTTCATTTCTGCCACTTGAGTACGATTCACAATGTCTCCTCCTCCTAAATTTTCTTCTGTTACTTCTAACACAATGAAGATGAAAGAATGCCCTGTGTTATTAAAAATATGTTTATATAAGGCATTAGAAATCTTCCCATTCCTAATGTCACTCATATGCTGCAAAATGTGTTCTTTCAAAAGCCTATTTGCTTTTCCTATGTAGTACCCATTGTATACCTTGCAACTTGCCAAACAGACCAAAAGTCTTAGTTTTACAATCAGCATAAGTTTTTAAACTACATATGATGTGTGTTAAAGGATGCACGAATGAATTAGAGGTGCGGATCATACTGCAAGCCTTACAGGCTCTACAAGGAAAAGTACCAACCCTATTGGATAAACATTTCTTCTTTATCCTAAGTTCATGACAAACCTGTCATTTCGAAGATAGATAGTTCTTAAACCCAAAATAGGGTTGGTCTATTCCTAATATTATCATCTGACAGGAGGATGGGCCAATTTCTCCTAACAATATCACAGACCTTCCCACAGTCACTACTATATATCAACATTAATCTAGTGATAGAAGTGCCATTATAAGCAATGTTATGCAGCACATAAGGTCTATTCACAGATTGAAGTGCTTTATTGAAATAAGGTTGACCTTTCATTGTCCTTAGTCTACTGACTTGGAAGCAGGCTTTCTCAACCTCCTTTGGGTGATAGTCTCTATCCAAAAAATCTTTACCTAAGCTATCAGTACCTTCCAAAAATTCAACATCACTAGTATGGCATCCAGAAATCATAAGAAATTTTCCCTTAAGGACATTATTGTATACATGGGACAGATGTATACTCGTTCTATGCAGCAAGGTGTTTTTCCTGCACTTCTTTATAAATAAGGAAGTATCCACCTTCCCATCCTCCCTGAGGGACAAACGAACATAAAGGAGGTCTATAAACTGCTTGGAATAATTCACAGTAAATTTAAAATAAAACGTGCTTTCAAGATACCTCACAAAATCATAAAGCAAATCAATAGGGCCAGGGATAAAAACATCGTCAACAAAGCGCTTATGCTTACAAATCTATTATTGGAGATATCCATCACATATTCTGCTTCCCAAATGGCCATCACTCAATTGGCATTGCAACTGGCACATGAAGTGCCCATAGCTACACCTAGCTTTTGCAAGTAAAATACATCATTAAAAATAAAAACATTATTAGTAAGAGTAAGATCTTGTAGAGTGCAGATACGTTCAATGTGACCATTGTCATAGTCATTATTTATCCTTAGAAAGGTTCTGACAGACTCAATGCCTAAATCATTTGGAATAATAGTGAGCAAAGTGCACACATTTAAGGTAACAAGACACAAATCAATGGTCCTTCCCAAAGTTGCAAAACATTGACCAATTGTACGTAAAAAATGATCCGTGTCCTTAAGAACTGTAGGAGCCTTCTCAACAACATGTTTCTACAAAGACCGACAACAGCTCAGTCAGCCAGCCATGACCTAATACAATGGGTCACAGCAGAGGGTCAATTAACTGTTTGTGGACTTTAAAAAGACCATGGATATCAGAATCAACAGATCCATTACAGTCAAATACTCAAAAACCTCATTGTTAAATGCTGTTGTCATAAACAGATCGTATATACAGCCATGCATGCATTTAGTCTTCCTACTAACATCCAATTTAGTGATTCTGGAGTAAGTGCGCATATCACTTAGCATTAACTCCATTTTCTTAAGGTATGCATCTACAACAAAAACCACAATAGCCCACCCCCCATCAGCCGGATGTATAAAAATGTTAGGATTGTACTGTATTTCCCTCAGGGCTAACCATTCACTTTCAGTTAAACTGTAGAACTTCTGCATGTGATTAGTGGTAAGTTCATTAAACACATTATTTTCATAGACTTAAAGGAAAGCTTCAACAAGTGGGTCAGGCAGTGGTAAAAAAGTACTAGATTTTCTAAAACCACAGACACTGTTCACATCAGTAGATGGAAAAAACAATGTGAGCATTACATTCCACACAAAGAGTTAAAGACTCAGGATAACGTCACTCACTTCTGAGCATCTCTCTGGTACAAATTATAAACCTTTATTTAACACAGATATATATGCTGCTCTGATAAGTGAAACAAAGACAAATTAATCACTAGGTTTTCCGATTCCATGCCGCCAAACTGACTCTGTTCTGTTGATAAGTTCCACCTCTTCTGTTTACAACTCAGTGAGCACCCCCCTCTGTCAATTGATGGAAGTTTCACTATCACTGGCAACTCCTGAAAAACCTGTACTTGTCATAGGTTTATGGTTTTCTGGTGCAAATCACAGCATATCTGCAGCCTGATCTGGTGCTTGGGGCTGGAAGCGGCCAACTGGGTGAGTGTAGAGGAATTTCTTTCTATAGATTTGAAGGTTGTTTTTATGAAGCTCTACAAACTGAGGTTAAGTCTGCAGTTGCTGTAAAGTGTAGAAAGTGACTAATAATATCTCGCATCACCTGCAGGTGTTCAGGTACTCTATTGTGTTTGGAAGAACCTGTATTGTCCAGCATCTCACAACTGATGAGTGTTTGACAGGGTGGGTACTAGCTACTGATGTATAATTTGTTTTTATAGGCACACCTGTTGGCGAGCAGTGTTCTTGGCTGGGGTACCTTATGTGTAGACTTTGCTTGTCCAACTCTGTGTCCACACATCCAAGGACATACAACAGTCTGGAGCAGGGAATTCTAGCTGGAGTATAATAAATAAGAGTGGAAGTCATGGGGAAATGAAAGAATACAGTCAGATGATGAAGGGTGAACAGAGTTCTTTAGGTTACGCGGTCAAAATGTATCATCTGTGATCTTACTATTCCTGCTCTGTGTTCATAGACTAGTACTACGCTAACTGCCCTTGTGGGCCATTTTAAGCCTAGCCAACTCCTCCAATTGAGAATTAAACCCTATATGCTCTCTTTATAAGGTAAACACCCTGAGCACTATGCCAACCTCCCTACTGAGATATCTGTTAGAAGTGGGATTCAAACTCACACCTCCAAAGGCACCTGCAACCTTAACACAGTGCCTTAAACTGCACACTTGTCCTAGACAAGCTATAGTGGTATTCTGTGCAAACCTATGAGGTTTGATTTGAAGGAAAGTTAGAGATGTAATAACCACACTGTCCCCAGCCAACACATAAGCTATAATGATTTTCTGCATAGTTTTCTGAAATTTGACTATGAGGAAAATTAAAATATCCCCAAACCCACACAAACTATATAAATCTCTGTGCTCACCTCACTTTTAGACTAGATTGGGCCCACAGCTGGTGACCCTACTAAGCCATTTATACAGCCAGCAATGATAGCCCCTAGAATCTCTTAGGTTCAAGATGTTTTGTGATGCATTGTATGCCTTATTTTTCTACTATCCAGGAGATTTATATATGCACCCACCAATATTACAAACACACACACATACACAAACACGCAGACATGCGCACACGTGCACACGCACACACACACACACACACACACACACACACACACACACACACACACATATGTGTATATATACTGGCACTGGCAATGGTAGTCTGAATGAAGAGGTCAAAGCTAGAATCAGAGGGGCTGCAGATAACTGGCATAGAGTATCAGTGTAGTCTGTGACAGAACAATGCCAAAGAAGCTGAAAAGTAAGGTGTACAAGACAGTGGTGTGACCAGTACTACTGTATGGTACAGAAACCTGGGCAGTAAAGGCAGAACAGTTGAAGAAGCTAGAGATGATGGAAATGAAGTGCCTGAGAAAGGTGGTAGGATGCATACTGTGGGACAGATGCAGAAATGAGGACATAAGAGCAGAAGCCAAAGTAGCTCCAATTGCAGAAAAGATCAAAGAGAACATATTACGGTGGTTTGGGCACATGTGTAGAAAAGCAGAAGACAACCTGGTGAGGAATATTTAAGACAGACAGGAAGAAGGTAAGAGGAAGCAAGGCCATCCAGCAAAGAGGTGGATGGATTGTGTGAAAGAAGATCTCTGACAATCAGGCATGAATGTTGAAGAAGGCAGAAGTGTGGCACTGAATCAAGAGAGTTGGCGACAGTTAACATGATACCCCGACCCCATGTAGAGAAAATGGGAAAAAGGGGGATGATGATGATGATGATTTCATAGGTGTTTCTATTTTATGGGAAAATACTCATGCAGTGCACCTATATAATGGACTTGTAGCAATGCACATAACTTATACTGTATAACTAGCAGTATAATTCCAGGAATATTATTGCACTTAACTTCAGTATCCATAATTTAGTGTCCCTGCATATGACCTCTTTAGGTAAGATTTGCATACCTACCTACAATTTGGTTCTGTTACAGTTTTATTCTAAATTGGAAAGTCATCATGTCAGATAACAATACTGTGGTGGTTATCAGTAATGCCAATGAACTGGAATTGCATTCTTTAGTGGCTGAATGTGTAAATCACTGAAACTGTCAATTTGTGAAGGGTTGTTTTCAACTTTAGCAAGATCATTTTACTTTGGCCAAGCTTCCAGGGTTTGCCTACTGTGTGACTCTAGGGAACTCACTAGATCAGACAGTGCTCAGGGTCACCAGTGAAAAGGGACACTTATACCCACTGGGCTTACTGGTTAACAAATGTATAAAATATAAATACATTTTAAAATTGCGAATTGTACATTATAGTATGTCATGCTGATATGGACATGCCAAATATTAACAGACAGATGACAGCACATTGTCTGTTTTAGTCAAATATTTTCTGTTGTACAACATACTGCTCAGATTGACATTATATATTAAGGATGGTCATTGCACACTGAGGGAAATGCCCTTTCCCTTCCTCTAATATACAATCAGTCTGCACTTGATATTTTAGGGGGTACAAGGAGTACAGCCCCCTGCTGGAGAAGTATGGATGCTCCAACACTGTATAAAACAATATTTGTGGAAGCTGCTTGCGGTGCTGTGCAGATATTTTTTACACATTTGTGTTTTTTTGGCAATTCTGTATTTTGGGAAGTTGATTTTAAGTTATGTGGTTTACAATGCTGCAGAGGAAATTGTCTTTAATGCAAGGGCCAATATCTTTTTAACTTAGCACAAAGTTAAGAAATCTATTTTAAAACAAATTCAGTTCTCAGTTTGTCATTATTGGTTCATATGTTTTGTTTCATTGCTTATTGGAAAAATGTTCAAAACTATAAATTTAAAACACACTCTAACAAGTGGTGTTGTATTATACAAGGGATATAATTAAATTATTATGCATTATAATTAATACAATCAGGATGATGAAGAAAAAAAACTTTGAATGGTCCTAAAAATGTTTGCAAGGGGGCCTATGATTTGAAAACAGCCCAAAGGTAAACTTAACCCACCACTGGCTAGTTGCATTTTCTTTGAATGTGGGGTTCAATGCTGTTTCAGTGAATGTGAGTTTCAAAGGCAGAGAAGTGTTAATGCTAAGTTGTTTTCATTGTAAGACTATTGCTTTGTTTAGAAGATGTCTGTCAATGTTTGTGCTATAAAATGTGAAATAAAAGTTGTAAATTAAATCTAAATATCTGTAGTCATTGTAGAAGTAAAGCATAAAACAGTCTACACACTGAGAGTTTTGAACAGTCTTTATGGAAACTGGAGAGAAATAGCCAAGTAATGGGACATCGGAGTGGCTGCGTCGAGGGGCCGGGGGTTGAGTGGCGGGGGGCTCTGTGTTTGCACATCCCAGTTCTTCCACCTGTATAAACTTCTAGACCCTCCCATGGTAATACCTTAGCCACCATCTTTTCACTTCCTTGACAAGTGAAGTTCTTGTCTTTCATCTCTTGTCCATTTCCTTCCATTACATACCCCAAAATGGCATAAGGCACTTCAATCTGATATACTCTTTTTCAGTAACTGACTCCGTATTTCTCTTGTGCCCTTCCATAGTGGTACAACCTCCCTACATGTCCATCACATATGCATTGATTAGCAGTTTCCTCCCCACAACTCTAATGCTCCAAGGGTGGGTGCCATCCTTCTTGATGCATCCTTACAGACATTCTATATCACCTATGCACCATCCTTATATACTGATCCTCAATAGGACTGGCCCCATTTATAAGCTTTGTCATGTTAGCATTCTTTCCCAGAACCATTTTTCAGTCCATATCACATCATTTTCACTACACCGATCTCTCAGATTTCAAATAGTTCAATCGCATACCTGATTCTCTAGCTGTCTGTAAATTATTCCAATCCATCCTTTTTTTTAGCACACTCCAATTCTTTTCTAATGCTAAACCTACTTTATAATTTACTATTTCTCCTTCTGAATCTTTGTTTCTCCTTGTTCATATATTGACTCTTCTGAATATTCCAATTACTAATGCTATAAGAATCCTATACCACAGACAGTCTCCTTTCTGCAAAGTACAATTTTCTTTGGTGAGAGGAAAGTAAATTCATTCATTTAACTCCTTGTCCCTTAAGTCCCACACTATCCTAATGCTCTTTCTTCCCAATCATCTATCTTATCCTCCAACTTCTTTGGGCAGCTCCCCGTAGATCTCTACTTATTTTCTTTCCTTTATCTGTGAATTGCAGTATACAACCTGACAGCCTAGGTATCAGTTTGTTACTGCTGTCCTCTACATTGCACATCATTTTCAGCCTTTCAACCCTTTTCCAAGGCAACACATGAAAAAAAAATCATTTTGTAAACCTCTGAGCAGTTGCATAATATATACAGCAGTCACATATTGTCTGAAATATGGCACGTTTCATCCTCCCACTTACCTATGTGCCTTCAATCTATCCTTTGTGGCCCTTCCTCTTTTGCTTTTCCACAGAAATCTGTCATATACCATTTGAATATTCCCTATAATCTTACTTATTTGACTAATTTATATATATAGCCCAAAATGCAGTATATACAGAATAATCACTGTACAAACTATTTCTAGTCTACTCCGTGTATGTAAAATCTACCTGCCCATGTATCTAACATTTCCCCATAAATGTGTTCTAAGTTCCATGCAGTTCTTTTCTCTGATCTCATTTACTATTGCATACACCTTAAGTCCCAAGTACTTTTCCCTACCTATCTTTTCAGGAAGTGCAGGACATAACTCCATCTGTTTAGTTCTAATTTGAATCACAGCAGATTTTTGTGGCTGATAATGGAGCCCAGACACTCTTCCAAAACTACTGAATGTCTCCAATATTCCTGGTAATTTTGCAGCTAAATGTTCAAGCAACATTATACTGTCATCTACAAATATATATGTGCTGCATCTTTTCCATTTACTAGGCTGTCTGATCCACTTTTCCTTACTCCCTGCACCAGGCATTCAATAACCATTAGAATAATCATAGCGATAACAGACAACCCTAATGTGTTCTTCTTTCTAATATTATTTCTTCTGTAAGTCTCTAGCTGATATATAAATGCAACTTTGGGGCCCTATAGAGGGCTTTCACTCCCTTCAGCCACCAACTTCTACAAAATAAATAAAAGTACTTCTGCGGTCCATTAGTGATCAACTTTTATGAAACCCCACTTGCTCAACACTAATTCTCTCAGAAGAACTTTTCCAATCTTGCCATCAAAATATGAGTGAAACCTTTTGTATATACATTGCATAAAGATACAGGCTGATACTTTTTGGTGTCTGTGTCGTTTCCTTTGTGTTTAAAGAATATTATACAATTGCTGTGGCCTCTTCCATAGAATTACTTCATCTCTCTTCTATGATATCACTGAACAGATCTGTAGTTGTATCACTCTTGTGAAATCCCACTGTTTTATAGAAATCTTGGGGTATTTATCTGGTCTTCTGATTTAACCTCCTAATGGCCTCAATCACATACCTCTTTCCTATTGGCAAGTGTAATCATTATTGTTCTTCCACACTGAATACACATCCTTTCATTTTATAGTCTGCTGTAACTTGTGCTCCAACATGTTTTCATTCTTGATGAAATAACATTGAAACTGTGCCCTTATTTGTTCATTTGTGTGTCTTTTCTCCCCATTTCATCTCTCATTGAACTAATCCAGACATTCTTTCTTTGATACTTGATAATCCAAATCATCATCTTTATGTCAATCTGTCTGCTCACCCACAGGCTGTCCTTGTCCTCATTATCTCATTTTTTATTTTGGATTCCTCATATTCTATCAGTCTATCCATTAAAGGTGCTTGTTCTGCCATATTTGTTTCCATGTCTTCTTCCTTTTCTTGTATAGCATTTTGCAACTTTCTAATGCTATTCCCTAAAGTTATCACATCTGCACACTCTTCCTTTTCTCATTTTTGCAATCATACCATGATGTTTCCCATCCATGCCTCTTCCCCCCACCCCATTTAAAGATTTGCAATGTGGACTTGGAGATTTTGTCGGTCTGGATTCTTCTTAACTATGTTCTACATCCATTTAATATCACCACTTCTCATCCAGTAAACTAGATTTCATCTACAACCATCTACTGTTTGATTTCCTAACTCACAGAGCATTTTAAAAATAGCATGATCTGATAAGTTTTATTCTTCATGGTATGCAGCTGTGATTTCTTCAAATGTTTTCCTATCCACCAATAATCTACCTGGTTTACTAGCTTGTTTCATTTCACACCTTGAAAAAGAAAACCCTTCCACTCTTGGTCATAGTTCTTGGCATACATCCAGTAAGCTCAATTATTTCATTCCCTCTGATAGTGCTATTTGTCTGTGTCTTTGAAATTTAGCTGCTGCAAATTTCCTGTCTGTTTTGGGGTTCAGCATGACAGTGAAGTCAGTAGCTGTAATTACTCTATCTCCATCTCTCATTAACACCTGTAAGTTCTTTATCCAGTCATAGAAAACCTCATATCTCTTTGCATTGGGCCCATAAAAGGAACTCAAAACCAGTCCTACATTTTGCCTTACCCATCTCCCTGCCAACCATTTACTTTCCTCATCATTTCATCATTACTGTCTCTCATTGGTCAATGGAACTCTTTAGAATGCCTTCTAATTTCCTACCACTTCCTTTTGCCAAGCCTGAAGTCAACCACTTATAACCCTTCTGTCCTACCTGTTGTAATTCTCAAAGTTATAACTTAAGCGTTTGTAGAAAAATTAAATTTATGCACAAGATTTTGGATAATACTCTCAAGTAAAATTTCTACCCCATTTCTAGCACAAAGAAGTGCATAGAAATAAAAGTCCATGCACCTCAGTAGTACAATGGGTAGAGCGCTGGTTTTGAAATATGGGGTCCTGAGGTCAAGCCCTCTTAAAGATAAATGAAGCTTCTCCCTCTTCATCTTCACTAATGTCTTTCTCTCTTTATTGGATTGTTAATCCCTGCAATATTCAGGTTGCTACCGTCATTTCTTTCTTTTACTGTCTCCACCCCTTCTCCTAAATCATGGTTCCGTGCTGCTCCTGGAGAGATAGACCCCAAGGGCCTTGTGATCTGTAAAGTTACAACCAAGACTCACCCCATCAGGTTAATCCACTGGCCATCGCTACCATCAAAGTTTATGGCTGCTGAGCACAGAACTCCCTCCACCTTGTGATTTCAACACCTGTCAACTTGAGTTTGTCTAAAAGTATTTTCTTTCCTTTATATTAATGTCCCTATACCAAAACCCAAACCAAATATGCACCTCCTTGTCCTCCTCACCCATCAACTGCATGACAGAGCACAATGCTCTGTGTTTCTCATACACACTTTAAATTCAATAATATGCTATGGACAACAAAAATAACTCTTTAACATTTGAACTTCTGATAGCATACATACACTCCCTATTAGATAACATGAACATTGTCAAACATTTATAAAAACGGTCTATACTTATTATAAACATTGTATTTTTTGTTTACAGTGGAAAATATTTATACGTCAGACTTTTTGTCACTTTTCAAGTAAACATGCTTTACACTAGCATCACTAAACTGTTGTTTTATAGGCCATGCAATCATTTCTCAGCAGTATAATAACATATATTCTTTAGGATGATAATCAAATAAGGGGTTGAATTTTCTGTTTCAAATGTTTCATGAATTGACTAAGTAGCACTGCCTCATGTCAATAAGTTTTGGGACACCTTTTCTCTTTGAAGTAGTTAATTTTCCCCATTTAACCTTCATTTTTTATTCAAAACAAACCCAGATATTAAATAAATTGGTCTGAAAATTGCGACTGGAATTCTTGTTAAGTGTTATGTTCAGTAAATTACAAATAATTGGGAAAATTGCTGTTTTATAATGGAAAACTTAGCGAAGATATTACATCAGTACAAATCTTGCATGACTGGTTCTATTAATTTGGGAAAAAAACTAAAGGATAAGAAGGATTTATATCTAAATACAAATGAAGAGAATTAAGATAATAAATAAATAAATAAATAATTAAAATGCCAATCAGCTGAGTTGAAGAGTTTAAGTATATTGATCTTTTCTACAGGCACAGATTTGATTTGTCAATCTTTTGTTTCAGGTTTGATACATGGCTACATCTATTTATTTATTTAATCTATTTGTTTATTTGTTTACCAGCTGAGTGGGTTGGTGCTGAACCCTTTTCAGACTATTGCACATAGTAACAATATTAATCAAAAGGCCACAGAAATGAAAGGCTTCTCATTGCTGAGAATGATGTTACCAGTAGGATTCTCTGTTCATTGAATGATACAATCAGTAAAAGCTGCAATGTATGTTTTACTAGCATATAATTTAATATCATTAATATCTGGATGATTGAGAACAGTCATAACCCCATTACATATATTAATTCATATGTTTGGAACTTCCACATCATCAAAATGGAAGGAAAATTTCACAAAATTCTGCAACATGTAGAAAAAATGACTGGAGAGCTCATGGCCCTGAAAATGGAGACAGAGAAAGCTAGGGATACCAATTAAAAAAAAAAATAGCAGCAAAGGTTTTATTGTGTGGAAAGTACAGTGGTTGTATACAGCAGCTTTGTCTGATTCATGAGACAATTTAGTTAGAGAGTGTCAGGATATTGATGAGTAGCTGAGATGAAACAGTTTTACTGAGGTTAGAGACATGATATAATATATGAATTAATATATGTAATGGGGATATGGAATGTCTTAAGTAGGCTTAATGTAAAATGGAAGATAACTTGTATAAATCCTTTGCAAGTATCAAGTATAAATACCTGCAATTTATTGTATGTCAGTTTGCTCTAATATACACAAATTTCTTAGTCAGTATTATTATCCTGGGTATAGAAGTCACACATAAAGCGCTTCTGAAAACAGGACAGTTGATCATAGAAAAGAAACTTGCACCTCTTTCTCAATATTGCTGTGAAAGAAAATACAGGAATATTTACTAATGATATGGGTGCACAGTCTTTATACAATTAGCATCCAAAACAACTTTAGGAACATAAATAATGTTCAGTTTGGCTAAGATATGGATCATGTATTCTAAAATTATTGATATAATTTCATAATTTGACAAGATTTGACCTGTGTTTACATTTATTTATTGGCGAAATGGAGGGCTAAATCCCTCTAGACTGGGCACATTATTATACTTGAGACTTTCTGTGCACTTCTTCAATAGTTGCATCTTAATCCAAAGTGTGCTAAATCTCTAGAGCAAGGGGGAGGCACCTATATAATTCAGGTGAGATGTCAAACTTGTTGATTGAATGAACATTTTTTTTTTACATCAGGAAAAACAACATTAGAATGTAGACCTATAAAAATTTGATTATTGCCCTTTTATGAGCAAAATAATTTTCTTTTATTTGTGAAGCACATTTCTGGTGTTTATCCACATTAAGAATACTAGTCAATAATTTGAATATTATTTTGCCTTAGTCTGAGGAATTATTAAAATTTTTATTTGCAAAATGAAAAAAAAATGAATAAAAAGATATTAAATGGGCTTGATTCATTAATAAACTAAATGTACACAATCTGCACTCCAGAACATACCTATCATATTTTCTGCTGTCAATTCAATCAGAAAGATTAGATTAAGTGCAGACATAATTAACACTTTGAGTTAACCTTTATGAATCTCCCGCGATATGGAAGGTTACAAGAAAATCAGCAGAAAAACTAAAATTAGGAGGAAGAAGGTATGAGTTATGCTTGTGTTGTCTGTTCACTCAGAATGGCATACAATTAGTGTAGGCATTAATTAATCCCTGAGATTGGTTTATCTTGAATGTTTTAGAATTTCAGGCTTTGGTTATCACAATTTTTGTAAGCATTTAAATGTCCACTCAGTTTTCTAAATTGAAAATGTATTTATTTAGTTGCAACTCAAAAGGTTGGATACTCATATGATTGGAAAGTTTTTGCAGGCAGAAAATATAGGGATTGCTCAAATTAGTGAATGCTCATCTGTGTGAATCATTTATAGTTTAATTCAGTTTTATATAGTGTAAGTAGACATCTACAGGAAAACTAAGGTTTGAATGATAATATTGTGGCTGTGAAAGTGTTCATGACTTGGTAGAGCAGTTGATGTATAGGTGTAAGTATTCACATGTTACTGTTATAGTAAGGACTAAGCAAGGGGTTACATTTGGTGTGTGCATGTTTGTTGTGTCTGTGCTCTGTGTCCTTTGTCTTATGTATTGGTACTGGTAGGGAAAGGGTTTTTAGTAATGTCATGTGTAAGGTTAGGTGTGGGGGTATGGTTAGAGTTATGGTTAGGATTATCATACATGAGTAAGGTAATGCAGGGAACATCATAAAGTCAGCAAATGCATGTAGGTTGATTAGTTGTTAATTATCCTTAACTGTGGGGCAATGTAAATTAAGTGAGTGCAGTACAGGTCTTTATAGGAGGAGAGAAACTTGGAGTAGATTTTTCTCCAGCTATAGTTGTTGAAAGTCTCCTGTATAGAAACTTATCACTGGAAGCAGTTTGTACTGTATTGGTATTTTAATAACTTTTAGCAAGGACTATATCTTTTGCAAAATAAACAGAGATTTCAGGAGGTTTTGCCTTTTGCTGCCAGACCTTCTTGCTTCATGATTACAGAGATGGTTTTGTACATTTCTGCCAACTGATATTATTCTTTTCCGAATCTGAAACTTTCCAGAATAACTTAGAAATTGTACCAAATGTGTTTGATGCTGAGTACATTAAATTATAATGGTTAGTCATGGTTTGTTTTATTTGATTGTAAAAAACAGTATTAGAGATGCATCTAATCATGCTGCCATCATCTTGAAATTTGTTAAAAATGTGCAATTTATTGTTAAAATTGTCTAATGTGAACAAAATGTGGATAATGTTCATAAAACAATGCATCCCCTGTTAGGAACAAACTTTTATTAGGGATGCTATGAAGATATACATTAAAAGGTGTTATAAAACAACTTAGATACCTGCATATGTGATGGAATGTACAAATGGGAACCACAGTTTTCATAATTTTTGCAGCGTAAATATAAGCTTGATTATGTATTGAGAAACCCTTCATAACAAGATGGCACAAGTCTGATATTGTTGTAATAGTCTTTATGCCATCCTAATAATCCAAACAGCAGCACAGCATGCAGCATGTTGGAAAAAAACTGCTATTGAGTGCTTTTGTTCTATATCACTCAAAAGACTTCATCAAAATAGCCAAATTTACAAACTCCAGTGTTTAAATAAGCACTATTCATCATGTGATCATCACTAATCACCTGACAAACCTTAAAGTTTACAAACATAGTTATGCCACATACTTTAAAATACATCAAAAATGTATATATATATATATATATATATATATATATATATATATATATATATATATATATATATATATATATATATATATATATATATATATATGTTATCAAATAAGAATGCAAGAAGTCCCAATTTATAACTTAAATGCTATAACCTTTAAAATACTTTGAATGAAAACTGAATCATTAAGACACGCAAGTAAATTCACTTCTATTGGCAAATGACAATGTAGTTTTTAGCTTCCAAAATACTATTCCAGTCCCCTCCCCTAACTAAGTGGGGAACTCTTAATAACATGAACAACACAAACCTCTGAAAATGACATTGTGGAATACTTATACAAAGCATTATATAAGTCCTGTTCATAATTTCTACATTTGAATGGTCTCTCAGTCTTGACAATGTAAAATGTTGGACAAAGCTTACAAGTTACAAAATAAACACCTATGGTAATACACTTGTATCTAATTGTTGATTACAATTACTTTATCAGCCACATTAATGTAAAGACAATATGTACAATCTTCACATCTATTCATCTAAAAATTCCATTTTCAGAATGATTTTAATTTTCAAGCAAATTCTTAGTTTTATTACCCAATTTATTATATAGAGTGGTATTAATTTTAATAACAAGACTCTAATTTCTAATCACAATTTCCTTGATCTTACCAATATTTATGTATGTATGTATGTATGTATTTATTTTACATTTGTTTACCAGGACTGTCCAACTGGGTCAATGACCTATTTTCAACAGAAGCTCAATGAAAAAGGCTCCAACACAAAGTAATTATAAGAATTTATACATGAAGCATTTAACAAAAAACATTTTTACAACTGGAGAATTTTCAAAGATGAGAGAAAAATATGTTATTTACAAATAGAAGCAAATAGTAAAAAACATAGCTCCATTAAAGGTATTCTTAACATTACATGTATAATTATCATTCTCTGGTTCAATTGCATTTCTTAAGTTCCATCCTCATAAAATAGGCTTATAATTAATCTTCATTTTGATTAACACCTCTGTTTCATTTTTTCAACTAATTCTATCAGACATTCTCTCTCATAAAACATTATTTTAATATCTTAATCTCATATAAAATATAGGATCTTGAGATGTAATATGGGGCAGCCTAACCATCTTTCCCTTAGCTAAACTAATTTTCTGCCTATATGGATGACAACTATTGTAAAAATAAATAAGAATTTGAGAATGTTGGTTTGCAATAAATGATTAATTCATTTCTCCTATAATCAAATTTGTATATAATTCTATTTCCAAAAATGCTATAAACGCTTTGTTCCAATAGTAATTGAAATGTAAAAAAAATCAGTAGAGACATTTATACATCTACTAAATCCATGTAAACTATCAACACCACCCTTCCACATTAAAAAGATGTCATCTAAAAACCTACAATAAAATATATGTTTTTGTGAAATAAAGTTTTAAACGCAATATTTGTTTCCCCCAAAAAGATAATAATGTTGACAGAAGCTGAGGCCAATGCTACTCCCATTGCTACCCCTTTAACCTGCTTAAAATGCTCCCCTTCAAATAATACAAAGTTATTATAAAGAACCATTTCCATGAATGCAATAATATTACTGATGTCTCTAATAGACAATTTGTTAAAAGTTGTCAAGGAGACCAGTTAGCCGATTTAAGAATGTTACTAAAGTCTTTGGGTTGAAATTTGTAAAGTTACAAGTTAGTCTGAGTGATGATTGCCTGGTTTGGTGAGTACCTAGCCTTTGAACATATATAACATAGATGGGGTTGTGATCTATGAGTATATCATGCTGGATTTCTGGTGATGAGTAAAGATTTGTTTGAGAAACAAGGATAAAATGCAGTATGGAACCTAATTTTTTTTTGTTATGATGAGTATAAGAAGTTATGAGTTGAGTACTACTGAAACAATTGAAGCTATTTAATGGGAAGCCTGTTGTAAGGTTCTGCCAATCAATATTTACATCACCTAGAATAATGGTTTCATGTGGGAGGGTTAATGACTGTCCAAGACAGGATTTCTTCTAGTATGTGCATATTGTTGCCAGGTGGGACATAGGGTATGATTGCATAGAGCTTCTTATGAGTATTTAGCATTAGTAAAGTTATAAAGTTTTGGCAGAATTGCAGGAAAGAGGGTGAGTGTAATATCCCTGTGAAATAGAATATCAACACTTCTTGCCTTTTTGTGTTGCCTACCTAGATTAATGATGTATCCTGGAGGACTATTTAATTATAAGTATATAGGGTCTGAGCCATGTTTCAGTAATGATTGTAATATCTGGGGTTTGTTGTGTAGTCCAGGAGTGGAATTTAATTATTTCATTAAGTACATTATAGATGTTTAAAGAAAAAATGTTGAGTTTTTGGATGCACTTGGGCTTCTTATATCAAATGAGGAAGAGCTAGGTTTATGAATACCACCACATATTGTGATGTTATTGGTAAGGAAGTACACTGGAGGAAATAAGGGCAGTTTAGAGTTTAGGCGATATTTTTGTTTGTGTAGAGAGGTTGTGCTATTTAGTATTTTAATTTTAAATATGTTATTAGTGGGTATATTAAATAGGGTTGATGCAACAGTTATGTTAGAAATGTGATTAGGTTTAGAAATTGAGTGGCTGAGTGTGGGGGAGTATTGGAAGGGTTGAATGGGTCTATGATAGCAAGTGTATAGGTTAGTAGTAAGAGTATGGATATATTTAGGTAGAACAGGAACATTGTATGAGGCTAGAGTATAGCAAAGGCTGTTATATTCCTGAGGAGATGAGAGATTTAGAAACTGGAGACAGATATATATATATATATATATATATATATATATATATATATATATGTGTGTGTGTGTAGCGAGAGAGAGAGAGAGAGATGTGGGGGTGAGGGGAAAAGTGTGGTAAAAAGAGTAGGCATGTACAGAAGGTGATATATGTTAGTGGGTAACTGGAGTTTTGTTGAAGTGGGAAATTATGATGGGATGTTAAGGATGAAGAGGTGTGTAGTTTAGAGAGGAAGGGGAGGAGTCTTATGAAGTATAAATGTAGATAAAGGGGGGTAGGAATTTGAGGTAGGGTAAAGAAGCAGACTGAGCCCGAGCATTAGCAAGGACAAAGAGAGACAGGCTAGTTGGAGTTGAGTACTACCCACTAACTAAAGGAACAATCTATTGATTGTTACCTGGATCAGAAAAGGAAAGACAGTAAAGAATAAAGTTCCTTTTTATTTCAATGTTTTTTTTAAATGAAATATATATAAAGCAGAACTAATTTGATTTGCTTCAGTGACTAAAATGGGATTTTTTTGTTTAATTTTCTAATTCACTTGATGACAAGTATAATAGATTTATCTGTATAACACAAAAGGGTACAATGATGGCGTTTTGTTCTTAAGTGAAGAGGAATTTGTTAGCCAAGTTGTTTGCTGTATTTATTATCACTCTGGGCAGTCTTGGCAGTTATGGACCAAATATGTTAGTTTTAGCAACAGATGGCATAACCTCAGGAGTTTAAGAAGTGCCTGATTTTAAATGACAAAAATTATGCTCATGGCAGAAAAAGTCAATAGTACCTACTCAGAAATTGCTAAGTCATGCTACTCACCATGCAGATGCTCCAGGGTAAAAAGGGTAAACAGTTTAAAAAGCTAATTAAAGAAGAAATCCTTCAGATGGTTAGTTCTGCAAAGCCTTCAAGTATATCCACATGTGTCTTATGAATGATGGTGCCCAGGAGTTTAACCTTTATTAAGAAATCAACTAAATTCATTCAGCTGTAGAGGCACTTTCCGACCTACGTCAGTCTAGAACATTGGACATTCATATTTAAGCTACTGCAACAAACCATGAAACACATCTTGGACATATTCGCTCTGGTCTAATTTTACAGAGAAATGGTAACCAGGAAGGAAAAACAATCAGTTTTCTAACTGCCCTTCTAAATTACCAAAAATAAATAAATAAATAAATAAAACAATCAGGCAAATTGCTGAACATAAAAGCTAGAGAAATAAAGGACCCAGATACCAAAAGTCAAACAAAAATTGGAAATCAAGAAACATGTGGGCAAATTTTTAAAAGGCTTAGAGTCTTCTATACTATCCAACTTTGGAGAAGAAATATGGGGCATGGATTTTTGAACCCCTGGAAACTGACCTTAGAGAAATCTAAAAGCTAGAGTCAACATAAGTGAACAAGGCTAGCATTTCTCAAAACATCTTTGCCACCATTGAGGAGACTTTACCCATAAATCAATGACTTTAGCATTTAACTTATTTTTATTAATCAGTGTAGGCACTGTGACTGGTGATGAGGCTACTTGCACTTGAAAAATGGATGTTACAATACATGAATATTACATGGTAATTGGCAGGAGGGTGGTATACTGGTTTAGATATTTGCCTTACAGACACAAGGTGCAAAGTTTGATTCTCACATGGATTAATTGGCTAGGCTGAAAATGACCCTCAAGGGCAGTTAGCCTAATACTAATATATAATTTTCTAGGTCACACAATAATGATACAGTTGTTTGTTTTGCCCATACTATTTTGATTTTTTAGTTGTTATGGGAATAATCAAATGCATGGCATATTAAGAGTGATGTCTGAGCTTTTGATTTGTTACTCTCCAGAATGGACCATCATTCGGTACCTAGTAAGGATCTCAGATGTTGGCATGAAGTGTGTTTTGGCCAGATTCCACGTTGGGTTGCCACACACATATGTAGTATATTTGCTGCTTTACTGTCATTGGCATTCAGCACAAATCTGAAACATTCCAGCTCTGCTTGTCCAATGTTCAGACTGATATTGAAGTATCCTCTTATAAAATAATCTGACTAAAATAAGATGACTTGATATACGTTTTTCAGCAATATTAATTCTCTCATTTTCCAATCGGTGAATCATTTTTATAGTTTCTGTTGAGGTTGTATCTATTACATGCTTAGTCATTTAAGTGTGCCAGTTTTATTTCTATGCACAACACTTTCTGAAAACAAAATTTGGCCAAATCCTTTATCTACGTAAACAAAGAGTCTGGACATATCTGCACCACTGTCAGCTTTAAATTTTATTTAGTATATCTCCTGGCAACATTTCTCAGCTTACTAGTGTTTGGGATGTTACTGTATTTTCAAATTACTTGCTTAAACAATTTTCCTAACTATTATAGGTTCATATGTTCATAGGTAGGTACTAGGCTATTGGCCCTAGGGCCTATATAAGCCTAGCCAAAAAAGGTACCCTGGTTTTTGCCACCCAAGAAAATTATTTTCCTATGCCCCTATCAAGCAGAGCCACAGAGTTGATCCCTGCAGTGAATTTCGTATTTCTCATCCAGTCATCAAGATTTATCTTGAAGAGTATTAATGAGGAGCTTTGTTTGATATAGATAGGTAGTTTGTTCCAGAGTATGGGAAGTCTCTGGGACAGGAATCTATCCCTCCAGCATGGTCTGTTTATTGTGGTGACAAGGTTTAGGTCCCTAGAGTGTGTAGCTCAGAGGGATTTGGATTTCTTTAAGTGGAGCATGTCCAACAGCTCTGGGTTTGACATAGCTTTGTATGTTAGGCCGAGGTCACCTCTGAGTAGGCAATATGCGACGGAGTAAAGCTGGAGTTTTTTGAGATGGTCTGCGTAGGGCATCTGTTTGAGGCCGGTAATCCTCTTTGTGAGGTATTTCTGTGGCCTTTCGAGTTGTTGTAGATGTCTTGTGAGGTACATACCAAAAGGGGCATTGTACTCTATAATGGGTCTAATGAGTGACGAGTAGAGGGGAACAATGAGTTCTTTTTTCCTGGATGAGAAAGCTTTTGTGATTAAGTGTTCCACGTAGAAGGATTTCCTGACTAGTGTGGAAATGTGATTATCAAAGGAGAGACTACTGTCCACCTCTGTCAGAAGGTCTCTTATCACACTTTTGGCGTTAATAGACTACCACCTATGTGGTAGCGCATGGGTACAGAGTTTTTACCAAAGGGAATGACAGTGCACTTTTTGGTATTGAGCTTGAGGCCATGGCTTTGACAGCAGTCATCTGTCTCAGTGAGGCCCTTTTGTAGGATGTCCACATCGTTAGGAGTTTCAATTATGGCTCCTAGTTTGCAGTCATCTGCGAACTTCATTAGCCAAAGACCTTCTGTGTTAGCCTGTAATTTAGAAAAGTAGATACCAAACAGGAGAAGACCCAGGACTGAACCCAGTGGTACTCCACTTGCCACTGGTCTGAAATTGATTTGGAGTCTGCTACTTTCACAGTGTGGGTTCTGTCAGTGAGCCATTTGGTAACACATCTTGTGACATAGGGTTTTATACCTAGTTTAGTGAGTTTATCTATAATTCCAGAGTGGGAGATGGTGTCAAAAGCCTTGGCGAGATCTAGACAGGCTGTGTGAACCACCTTACCCTTGTCTACAGCTTTGGTGACTGCTTCAAAGAAACCTATCAGGTTTAGGAGACATAATCTGCCTTTTACAAACCCAAACTGGGTTGGGTCCAGAGTTTGGAGATTACCAATGTCTTTGTTTATAAGTTCCATGATGATACATTCCATGGCCTTGCAGACCAGGCTTGTTAGGCTAATGGGGTGGTAGTTCCTGGGGTCTGTGGTGGCTCCCCCTTTGTGGAGTAGGATAACTGTTGCTGTGCACCATTCAGTGGGCACAAAGCCTGAGGTGAGGCTATGATTGAACATCGTGCTTAGGTGGGGTGCCAGTTCATTCTGTAGTTCATGTAGAACGCAACCTGGGAAGTTGTCAGGTCCCATAGATGCTGTATTCTTGGCTTTGGAGAGTGTGTTTTTTTACCCTGCAGCCATGACTACAGGAACTTTGCATTCTTCTTGTATAAAGATGGGTCCTTTAGAGGGTGAGAGAGGGGTAAAGTTTGCAGTGCAGGGACAGGTTGCTAGGATTTCTAGAATTAGCAAAGATGATGCATGCTTCGAGCAAGAGTTGGGGACCCTGAAGGACTGCTTTCATACCAGGGGTTATGATAGGAAGTTGGTAAATAATAGGATGGAGTATGGCAGGAATTATAGGAAGGATAGGTATAAACCATGGCTGAGGACCTTTGACACAGGTACAGGCTCACAACATGATAGGGCCAGTGGACAAGATTCTAGGCTGACACTAACCTATGGTAGTAATATAGGTGATGTTTGTGCACTGATTAGAGGGAATTGGAATATTCTGACTAGTGATGTAAGCTTGAAGGGCATGCTAGGAGACAAACCAATTTTTAGATATAAAAGAAATAGAAACTTGAAAGATTTACTTTGTATGGGATAAGATCAAGACCAGTTTGGATAATCTGGTTATCACTAAACAGGGCACTTTTCCATGTGGATTATGCAAGGCGTGTGCTTATGTAGATAGTAGGGGTGTATTTGTGCATCCAGTGACTGGCAGACTGTT
Organism: Protopterus annectens; assembly: GCF_019279795.1. NCBI lineage: Eukaryota > Metazoa > Chordata > Ceratodontiformes > Protopteridae > Protopterus > Protopterus annectens. Next base: position 1,846,574,512 of record NC_056725.1, on the reverse strand, counting down.
TGATTTGAAAGGGAGAGCAACATGCAGAACCACTGATGTGGTCTATTTGGCAGAGTGTCAATCCTGCACAAGTTTTTATGTAGGCAAGACCAATTGCATGTTTAAGGTTAGGGTCTTGCAGCACCTCTCTGCAATTAGAAATGGGGACACACGCAATGCGTTATATAGACATCTGGCAGCTAATCCTACACATAGTTTTAAGTTCAAAGTGATAGTGAATGTGAAGTTGAACAAAAGAGGCGGAGACATCAAACAATTAACAGAGCTAGCTGAATCTAAATGGATAATTGAGTTTATGGCTCACAGGAGTCCTGGGCTTAATGAAGTCATTCCTATGAGACCCACCCTTAAGAGTAGGCAGGTTTTTTATTGAATTTTACTGTTTTTTATTGGTTGTGCTTGTTTTAAAATGTTGGTTTTTGGGAGATGCTTTATCTGATGAAGGGCAGAGGCCTGAAAGCGCTCATCTTTTGTGTACTTATTTCAATAAACAGAAGGAGTTGGTCTTCGAGCAGTGTCCAGTCTTATTGTTTTTTGGGTACTCCACTTGCCACTGGTCTGAAGTTGATTTGGAGTCTGCTACTTTGACAGTGTGGGTTCTGTCAGTGAGCCATTTGGCAACCCATCTTGTGACATAGGGTTTTATACCTAGTTTAGTGAGTTTATCTATAATTCCAGAGTGGGAGATGGTGTCAAAAGCCTTGGCGAGATCTAGACAGGCTGTGTGAACCACCTTACCCTTGTCTACAGCTTTGGTGACTGCTTCAAAGAAACCTATCAGGTTTAGGAGACATAATCTGCCTTTTACAAACCCAAACTGGGTTGGGTCCAGAGTTTGGAGATTACCAATGTCTTTGTTTATAAGTTCCATGATGATACGTTCCATGGCCTTGCAGACCAGGCTTGTTAGGCTAATGGGGTGGTAGTTCCTGGGGTCTGTGGTGGCTCCCCCTTTGTGGAGTAGGATAACTGTTGCTGTGCACCATTCAGTGGGCACAAAGCCTGAGGTGAGGCTATGATTGAACATCGTGCTTAGGTGGGGTGCCAGTTCGTTCTGTAGTTCGTGTAGAACGCAACCTGGGAAGTTGTCAGGTCCCATAGATGCTGTATTCTTGGCTTTGGAGAGTGTGTTTTTTTACCCTGCAGCCATGACTACAGGAACTTTGCATTCTTCTTGTATAAAGATGGGTCCTTTAGACGGTGAGAGAGGGGTAAAGTTTGCACTGAACCTATCTGCCAGGATGTTGGCAATATCAGTTGGTTCTGTATATTAAGTGCCATTGTGCTGTAACTCAGAGCAGATCTGAAAGTTGCCATTGAGATTCTTGACTTAGCTATAGAATGCTTTGTGATTGTCTTTAGAATCAGTGACAGTTTTGTTTTCATAACTAGCTTTGGAGGATTTTATGAGGGATCTCAGCTTCTTACTGAGGCTGACCAGGGAGTTCCTCCAATCATGGGAATTTACTCTTTTTTGCAACAGTTTCTTTCTTCTGTTGTAGAGTTTGTTTATGGCAGGAGACCACTAGATTAGCTTCCTTCCATACTCTTATATTTAGCTCATTTACAAAAATGACCATTGCACATGGACGTATCTCTCAGCTACTGAGCATTCACAGCAATGACATTATAAAAATGATACCAGAGGATGAGAAAGGGGAGCACTTTTCTTATTTTTCCAACTAGAAGTTCTTTGGGCATTAGAAACCCTATAATTTGTTGTAAGAAAACTTGGGGTGGAGCTATACATACTTCCTCTGCTCTGCATGACCTGAGAGATCAGCACAGAATCACTAAAATCTATGAATCTAACCAAGATCTAACACTTTTGAGCTAAACTAGTATTACAGTACAAGTGGTAGTTTATCTATTCCAACTGTACAATGTAACAGCAATTGTTCTGGTCAGCCTGGACCTTAACCTTTGACCTGCAGATTTAAGGAGAAACCATCAGAAAATTAAGGAAAAATGACCTATGTTTGGAACCCTTTTTAAACACTGGTAACATTAACTTAAAACACCTCAGAAAAAATGTTGAATTGTAGGAGAGACTGAGTAAAATTTTAGGGCCAGAATTAGAGGTGTCCAACAAATTAGAGACACGTCAGAGGAATGTTGGTGAAAACAGCCACATTGAAGAAATAACTGGCCTGGACCAAGTAGATAAAAGTACTGCAGAGAAACTATAAAACATCATTCTCTTTTTAAATCAGACATTGCAGATGTAGTGTCTTTAAGTTACTCAGCTAATCAATATAATTTAGATATTCAGAAATGGGTGGTCAGAACTACCTTCCTAGAATTGGGGGTATGCGTGAATTCCGCACATATGCAGAATGTTCATATATTACTAAGGTAGCAGCAAGCGGCATTAAGAAAAATGAATTAAAAAATTAGTGACATAATCTTAAGTGGATAGGTTTAAACCATGGAATTAAGCCTGAGGATATCATCACCATCATATGAGGTGTCTTTAAAACATCCATTCAGTTGCTGTGAAACATCATTATTACTGAAAGGGCACACAAGTTATCCAAACCCTGCCCTTGAGCAAATCGTCCACCTAGGTAAAAATCTTTAAATTGTTACAATGCAAAGGTAAGATGGATATCCTAGCTGCTGTAAGAGAAAGGAAGGACTTTACACTGATGGTGCAGTCTCTAAGTGTCTATCAAGACTTTTCCATTAAAGTGGATAAAAGCAAGGCATCTGTCTCAGTAAGAAAGCTGTGTTTTGATTCCCTACCATGATATAGGATGACTTAAGTTACAATAACAAAAAGTAAACTGAATTTCCATCAGGAGCTCTAGGTTTTCATCCATCTCTGTCTTAGACTGACCTGTGGATACTCAGGTGATTACCAGCATGGCGGACCACATGAAGCAAAGAACACAGGTAGCTGCTTCAACTGATCTTCCCGCAGTATAAAAACTAATCATAACATCTGAATGTCTGTTGTTGTTGTTGTGACAAAACCATCCAGGGATCCATAATCAGTTAGCAAAAGATCAGCAGACAACTTTCCTGCAGGCTCATGGAACCCTGTCTCACTATTACACAAACAAGTTTCAGGACAGATCTTCAAAATTCAAACTGGTAACAGTGCAGCTCCAAGGGTGACAATGAGAAACACTGCGGCTATAGCAGTAATAATATTCTGTTGTGTATTCACATTTGCTAATGTTGTGGCTATTGCTAACACAGTTTTTCTACATCCCTGTTGTAACATTAGGATTAATTTTATGTTGCAAAGTTTATACGTCTGATTTGCTCTGACATCTTGTTTTCCCTCATTCAAATATATGAAGTCCCTCATTTTAATAATGTTGCTCAGTACTGTGTCATCATACCACTATTGGCATATACTGTGAGCATCCCTTTTGATTGGATTCTCCTGTTTGTACTCATTATGTCTTTGAAATCGCATGCACAGTGCACATGACTGGCTTCATTATGTTAAATGTCCAGGGACAACCCTTCACTCATCTGCCTGCAGTTCATTGGTACCTTGACCAATAATTTTTGAAAATATGAACCTTCATAGAAAATCTGCTATTTCAATAACCTTTGTAAATCCCTTCCATCTATCCTTTATTGCTCTTTTAATTCTAATACATTTTCTCATGCAGGGCTTCACATAAATCACTCAATAATTTCCTAATGCTTTGATTTCCTACCCTAATATATAATCTCTAACATAATTCCTGGATTTTTTTATATTTTCACCATATCGTTAGAGCACCTTGTGTTCATGCAACTTTCTTATTTTCCTTGTGTATCTGTCATACAAAGTTCACTGTATTTCACCAACAGCATCCTTTCTACGATGTTTTTTCTTTGTCAACTTACACAGTATTGAATATAAATGAATTGAAGATAAATGCACAATAGTATTCATTTAACATATCCCTTCATCTTTTTTTTCCAAAACCAGAACCTTTTTAAAGGGGTTCAGTATTGATCCCCAAATTACCCCAAACAATTTCCAATAATTTCTCTTCTAAACAGAATGGAAATGTATACAACTCTCCTTTGTACCCAGTTTCCTCAATGCATATGATTGTATCAAATACACTTTTTTTTGCAAATGTCATTTGGAATGCTCCTTACATATTTATTACTCTCCTTATTTTTTCTAATACTTCCTTCCATTGTCCTTCTGCTACTTCTATTTTCCCAACCTGAATCCCCATTATCATTCCTGAGAAATGAATTTCACCGATTTTTACAACGTCCCCAAAATTCTTTACTTTTGGCTTTGTTCAACACTTACCCAAAATTACTTAACTCTTTACTGACTTTTTAAATCATTTCCTTAAACCACATTTTTTTATTAGCAGTTATGACTAAATCATTAACATAAGCCATAAATATTAGAATTATTACCTCATCTCTTTTTCCCATCCTGCCAATTCAACTCTTTCCCTATAGCTTGATTTTATAGAATTCATAACTAATACAAATAAAACTCCATGATGGAGCTCCCTTACTTCAATCCCCTGTTAAAACACTCACCCCTTGCCAATCCATCCAGTAACGACTACTTCATTCCATTCATTAGTATACACTAAATGGAACAATTTTTCCACTTTCTCCCCAAATTCATACTCTGAAATAATTTCTAACATACTATAATGTTCTAGACTATTGCATGACTTTCTGCATCCCACTTAACTGTCTTGTACTCTCCATCTTCACTCATAGCACAGTAAACAAGCTCTTTTATTATAATCAATGTATCTCTTACCTATCTTTCCTCTACCCAATAAATGTCATAATAAAACATCACTCCTATTACTTTACCAATGTTTTCCTTAATATTTTCATAACCATCTCATAACTTGCACTTAATGCCAATAACCCCCAATTTCTTAAGTTTTCTTTTAAGCTTTTCCTCCCAAAAACCTAATCACCCCATGCACACTTCACTGTCTTTTATTCCTCACACAAACTACTCATTCATAACTTGCACTATTGCATACTTTTGCTATTCCCCATATTTCCATAAAATCTATACCCTATCCCATTTTGATCTTGAGTGCTATTTATATTTAATTATTTTTACACCTCATCCAACTCAGCTCAACTCTGCTCATCACATGTGCCTTCACTTTTGCATGCCATTCCCCTATCTATTATTGAAGATCCCATTTTGTTTCTGCTTGTAATGCTGCATTGCCAGTATACAGCAGCTTCACTGATCTTCCCCTCCATCCTGTTTGCTAATGTAGTCCATCAGCAGGAAGATCAGCAGAGGGCTCACAGCTGAACCCTAATGCATCCATACGCCTACTGGGAACCTCATCTGTAAGTGCAAACACTGTTCACACGTGTCATTGGATCCTTGGACATAGACTGCACTAATTCTATTAGTGTTTCATGGGCTTCAACCCACTGCAGAACTAGCCAAATCAACTTTCTTGGGACTTTGTCATATGCTTTATCCAAGTCAAGGAATGCCTAGTTAAGACTCTTTTTACATCTCTTGAGTCTTCTCCACTACCAGTCTCACTGCAATCATTGGGTCAGTTGTGCTGCATCCTGATCTGATTCTGAACTGCTCGTCTCCCATCTTACATTGTGCTATACTGCATATTCATTTATCAATTACCCTCTTCAGTGTTTCCATACAGTATGACGGGAGTGTGACACCGCTATAATGCCCACACCTAGATGCAAAAATAAATAAATGTATTAATAAAATAAAAATATCTGATAATTTGTACAAAATCAGAATGTTGTCATAATAAACATCAGTTCATTTGCTATACATCTGCATATTTTGTATGAATAATATTTAAATGTGCTTGTTCTACTTGAATGATGATGCTTCTGCATATCTCCATTTTCAAGAATTTGTTAGACTTTCATACGTCTTTTACCAATAAAACAGTAGGTGAACTTTATCTTTCTCATATATTTCTGTGCATATTTCTGAAAGTATATAGAACTTGTTTTAATGCCTCCCTTAATAGCCTGGCTGTCAATTAAATGCATGAGTGGCCGGTGTGCTTCAGGCAGCTTTCTGAACTTTCTTCTGGGGCAGGACTCTCATATCCACTTTAAAAATGCATGGGATGAGCATTCAGGATTCTGTTACTGGGAACAACAGGCAATAGTAACTAATGCCTGGAGGTAATCTTAATTGTACAAGATATTTCTTCCTTGGAAATGAGTAGGTCAAAAGAGAGAAGGGGATTCTAAGTGGAATCATAAAATTCTACCACAGTGGCCAAACTCTGTTTCCTATTTGTAGATCTTTGCCCAGGTCCTGAAAAACCTGCCCAAAGGGAATATCACTGCAGAAACAGGTATCCTAATAGGCACGTGCTAGTTCATCATTGAAAGAGAGCCTAAGATATACCATCAGATGGTAGACATATTCCTCTAGCTTCTGCTGGTCAAGACTTCAGTGAATTTGAAATTATAGAGGTCTTTTTGAAAGCATCTTGAAAATGCCTTTTTCAGTACTCTTGGATATTAGAATCAGAGAGCTCTGGAGCTTTTGCCTGACCTGATCTAAAAGGAGACATTGGAACTGTGAAATCTAAGAAAATCTATTAGAGGCCACTAAGTCCCAATTTGAAAGAGTAGAATACCTTCTGTTTCATATTGTCCAAAGTTTTGGGCTCCATATCTGATTGAAAGATGTGAGGTGCTATGGTCTTAGGATTTATGCTTGACTAAAGAGTTTGCAAACAACTCTTCTTTGGTTGCTTTCTAAGCATGTCTGCTATTTCCATTTCTTCATGTGAGCAGTAGGTATTGATCTTGGTTACTTTGAAACTGAAAAAATGCCATTTTAATGAAGGGTGTATGGAAGGGATAACCCATGGTTAGTTGTCCTTCTTCCATAGGTACTGACAAGGCAACTATATATTTGCTTTCCTGATTACCTCATCTTTGGGAAAAATTAATAAGCAAGATGGCTTTATTGGCCTGAGTCCTTCCCCAAAAATGAGGTAATCTGGAAACAACCGCATGGAGGTCTCATCATTACTTGTCTCAGAAACAAGGACCTTATAATCCTCAAAATCTCTTCCAAGTTTGATACTGAAGGATATGGAGAATGAGATAGTCTCTTGCTTCTTGGCAAAGGAGGAGAACCATGATTTTATCCTTCTCCCAGGGTGATAAGCAAAAAGCAATGAGAGTGGCCTATGTAGAGTATGCCAGAGGTGGTATCTTGTCATAGGGAAGCCTATATAAGACATAGTCAAGAAGGTAAACTATGTTGCCTATTGATATGGTCTTACACCCATGAAGATAGGTAACACCATACATCAAACCACCACACACATCCAGTATTATAGCCATCATCAATGACCCATCATATGCATGAAGATCCATGGAAGTCTCTGCATTTTAGTATGAATTTTCCTTGACTGGGTTGGTTAAGAAAGGACTAGATTCCCCTACCAAAATTTGGATGCCAAGCCTTTACTGGGTGTCTTAATGACTTGATCCTGTGAACCAACCAGATTCAGTCAAGGACAGTCCAATCTGCAAAGGCTGGTGATGACACCTCATGAGACACCCTCCAATATTGTTGGTAGGGATGCAGCTCTCCTACTTCTTTTATTACTAGCCAAAGACATGGGTTATTTATCTCTCCTATCAACTGATTGCTGGAAATGCACTAATAGCAGAGAATGGCCTTAGGAATGAATTTGACCAGTGTCTAGTTTCCAGATCCCTTACCTTCTCCTATTGTCCAACACAAATAAAAGAAAGCGATATTCTTTCACCAGTACCTGAGTAAGTCACCCTGCACTATCACCTTCTTCTTTGTAGGGATGTAGGTCTCAAGGTCTCACATGTTCTCTACAAAGTAAATTCAGACAACTACTAACATTATGTACCTCTTCCAGGCAGTGCAATCTCTGCATGTTTAGATAGCAGGTTGTGATCTGTTAATAACAGGATCATTTGGAAGTCTTACATGATATAAGCATTAGATATACAGACTTTACAATGACGTGCATGAAGAAAGGCATCTTGGCTGGATGAGTGTCAGAACAGAACTAGAGAACATAGGGGCAGACCATGTCTTCTTAATCTAGAGCTTGAAACCATAGAGCACTATAGGAAGGCCTAATTATACCAGGCTAGAGACTTACAGAAATGTTAGAATTACTATAGGATGTGTGTTTTAGAAGAAGAAATCCTAGTAGTAACCCAATGAAGATGACATTCAATTTCAGATTCTCTTACTTCTTCAAATTCTTCCCTCTGGGTTCATGCATAGCATCCTAATCTTGACAGACCATATTTCACTTCAGCGCACCATTTTTTGTTCAGCTAGACAGTAGAACACCTGTTCTTACAGTGCCTTGGTTTATTATGTTACTACTTACTGTATTTTATTTCTTTTTTTCTTTGTTTTTTATAAAATACCACGTTTTCTCTTTCTGTCATCCTACTTATACATTCCTGATCACTGTACTAACTTGCTTTGGCATATTCTTTTCCAGATTTCCTTTCCCATTTTCCATGATTTTATCAGTTTTTTCCAGAGTCATCATTGCTTCCAGGAGGTAGGTATATGTTGTATGGTGCTGGCCTTATTCACCTATTTTCCAAGGTGTTATGGTTTGAGTAAGGGAGCAGGGGAACTGTGCTGTACACAAATCCTATATTTTACTTCGAATATAACTTTCATTTCACTTTTTACTGTAATAAACCTGCATTTTGCCATTAAGTATCTGATCTTCTTCAACATATAAATGGAGTAAGTTTGTTGTGACCAATTGTTTCTCATCTGAAGTGTCCTTCATTGACACAATTAACTCCAAATAAATTCACTTGTATTTCCCAAACTAAAAGTTAATTTCCTGAAACCTTATCATCTAAATATATCATGTACAGGAACAAAGAGTATTTCATATACAATGGTCTGACATCATTTTTTATACTGATCTCCTGAGCTTGTTTTCTAGGATCTGTTGCTTATTCCTTACGCTGGGAATCTAGCTGACAAAGGAGCTCCAGCACTTCCTGCCTCTAACACCTTCTGTAACTCTTTGCTTCAAGATGTGTTATTGCTTCTTCTCCTTAAATACTGTCGTATAACACTAATGCATTCCCCTCAGCTTTTTGTAGTCAAAGAACCATTACAACCAGTGCTACATCAAGTAAGCATTTATTATGCACGTACATTGTGTCACATTGCTTTAAGTCACACAACTCTGAATTATATTCTGTTTTATCACAGAATATATCAGAGACACAAACATGCTCTTGATGTGTATTGACTTGAGGTAGTTTAGTGCTTCTACAGATTTTCTCCGCAGAACGTCTCTGAAAACTAAAGCTTCCCAACTATACATTCCTGGTCAACAAATGAATGCTGTAAGTAAGCAAGTTTGTGTCTCTCGGCTTTTCCCGGTTAGGGGTCGCCACAGCGGAACTCCGGTCCGCTAATGATTGGCAGTAGATTTTACGTACTGGCTTGCCGGGCCTAATGCACAACCTTTAACGAAGGAACACCCATGCACGCATGTCGCTACACAGAAGACGCTCTATCTGAGAATCGAATGGGCAACGTCTACTTATGAGGGGACATTGCTACCGCAGCACCACCACCGCGTTCATTTTGCTGTAAGTAAGCAAGTAAATACACAAATACTACAGAAGAAACATAATTCAAGGCTAGTCTACACCAAAGGAAGAACTTATTCAGATAGAAGTAGTATGAAAGAACGCTTATCTATGAACCTGTCATGATATGCCTTTCTTCTAGAGTTGGTGCTTATAATGATATTTGAAAAAGCCCATTGACATATAGTAGACAGAGTGTCTAAAGAAATCATATATTTTCGTACATTACTTAATTCTACCTTTGTCTGATCTGCTTCTGTATGTAAGCTTTGCATCAGAAAGCCATTTTCAGTAATATTTTCAGAGTAAAGTAAGAAGCTAGATTTGGCTTTGGCCATTATTCTAATGGGTACCTTTGGTAACTGAGTTGTTTCTTCTTACCTTGTCATTGGTAATTTTAAGTGCATGTGCATATCAGTGTACAAAAAGCTGAACTATGATCAATAAGCACTGTAAATGGCAAAGACCCTCCCAGACAAGCTGAACCTGCTGAAGCAGATCACAGCCAATGCATTACAACCACAGTCGATAGCATAAACAAGAGTGCTAAATGGAGAGAGTAAGTCAATTTTAAGCATAACACAATTTCAATATTACATTATTTAAGTTCAGATATCACCATAGACTCTTAAAAGAGAAACGGATTACACGGTTTATTGGATGCAATGTGTCTGTCTGTTCAGCTTAAAGTGTTTTTTAAAGTTATCGAATATGCAGCAGTTTGCTTACGTAAATGTAATTAGAATATTCTGGAGTGAATACAAGTCATGTGAATATGGCTCATGCAATGTAAAAGTATATGTAAAATGGCAGACATGACATAGGATGATTACAGCAACATACACTAGAATAATTCATATGTTATCGGTAGTAAATAACACCAAAATCTTCAGTCTGGAGATTTCATTTCCTTATTTCCCAAAAATATGTATATTCTCAATGGACATGACATAATGAAATAATTATCTATTCCAGTAATGCTGCCACATGCTTTAGAATGTAGTTATGCTGGAAAACAGTCATAACTTATTTTTTGAGTGCTAAAAAGTGAAATTTAAATTCCCAAGGAATATTGTTAATTGACTGGGACTCTCATTTGATGTTACTAAAGTTACACATTTAAAACTGTAAATGTAAGGTGAGAGTAGCTGCTAAAATGTGAATATGATTTACCATTGAGTTTAATAATAAATCATGAAGTTCAAGCTGACAGATCCTTGGCAATATGAATTTGAAGCATAACATTTGAATCCTATTAACTCCAGTTACCGAAAAAGAAAAGGTCAGCAAACAGTTCACTTAAGTTCAGACTCTTATATCTTCACATGTTTTTTTAAACAGATATTGAAAAATGGAAGAAATGCAAACTAATATAACTATAGCAGCTTTGAATACTGAAGTGAGATTATCTAAAATTTGAAAGCTCACTTTCAATCCTGACTGCACTAACAGGTTTATCCAGTATTTTCTAGAGGAAAAATTAAAACAATTAACAAGTCGTCAACATTAAGGTCAGTGTAACTCCATCTGAAACCATCTCAGAAGATGTTGCCCAGTTCCTTGGGAATCAAGTTATAGTACTAAATCACACACTTTTAGTCAGATTTATATGTCTTAGTGTGTTACAGAGTACATTTTTGTTTGATGCTTCATTATACAATGAGGTCAGGAAACTTAATTTCCATTGAGAACAACCTGTCATGATTATGGTAAATTTTTCAGTTGAGAATTGTCAAGTTAAAAGTTATATAGCAAAATATTTTTTACTCAAACCTATTATGCAATGACATGAAGAACCCCCAGATTTTAGTGTTTAGGGTATTTACCCATTTTGCCATGATTAAGTTATTTGTTTTTACCACCAAGCAGTATAACCTGAAGGAGGTGGGCATCCTCCTACCATATGCCCATGTCACTGACACCTTCATCTTGAATATCTTTGGCATTTTTACTACACCCATGCTATATGCCCAGGTGTATAGCGAAGCATCTTACCGTGTGTGTCAAGCTTATAGCTGTCTGTGTTGGCAGTGATTGTGTCTGCATGTAGCACTTGTATACTGCTACCCTAGACATGCTGCTCTGCATAAAATGCACCACTGCCAAAGCCCATGTGGCATGGCTTTCACCATGTCTCTTGCAACATCTCCACAGGACCATGACATCACACCCTGTTTCTTAATATGTTCCATATTCCCCCTCTTAATGACATAACTATAAGCCCATCTCACCCACATTGGCCGTGAGGCAATGACAATAAACACCTTTCCATACATCACACTATAGGGATATCTGACTTTATGAGCCTATCAAAACTATTGGACCTGCCATAATAGCAAACCTAGCAACTGTGTAATGCACATGCATGCAATAGTATGATTGGTCATTGAAACATTCATAGTTGTAATACCATTTTTTGTTGTTGCTGTTGCTCATTCTCCCCCTCTTTATCACTGTCCTTTTTTATATTTTATTAGCTGGTTGTCATTTTATGTATATCAATTTATGTTAAGATTTTCTGCAGCACCTGCCACACCTTTGTCAATGACAATGCACTAGCCCTCACCACACCACTAGTTCTGACCTTCTGTTTACAGACCTGTCTCCTCAATGGCTACAATGGAGCATTGCCTGTGGACATCCCCTGTAGTATTTGGTAATCACCCACTGAAGGGAAGTGCTGTTGTTCCCTCCTGTGATGCTCCCAGGGCCTCCTGATTTGTCACTTGCCAGGAGTTTTTCTTTGAAGCTTGCATTGACCACCTGGGCAGGCTTCACATACAACTTACAGAATCACTTCAATTCCTGGCATTGCAATCACCACCATCTGAGGTAGAACTCACTAGGGAGTACAGTCATGGTACTGACTGACTTCATCCTGGGCCTAGTTCAGGTCAAGTCCAGGAAGCATAGTATCTAGAGTGGGATGCACAACTTATATAGCATCCTGGTGATCCCCTACCTTGTGCATTGCCTCTTTCCCCTGTTTGTTCTCAAATCCTGTACATCATAATGTTGTACTCCCTCTGGCTTTATGTCAATATATCCGTTGTCAAATTTCTACTTTGTATCAGTACCCCCCCGTTGGTCTGTGCTTATATTTTATGCATATTTCTATGCCCATGCTTCAATACGCCTACCCACTTTCCATTTTCTGCTTTCACCTTACATCCTTCCTACCTCTCCTTCTTAAAGAAATGAGTATCAGATTCACAAAAAAGCATACCCTTCCTCCTCCTACCCCTCCTCAGAGGTATAGCAAGCTATTCTAGTGACCTGTGCCATACCCTAATCTGGCATCTCCTCATCATGAGCAAAAAAAAAAAGAAAAAGAAAAAAGCCCTTTCTGCATTTTAAACGGAAGCAAACTGCTTGATGCATTTCTAGCAAGCAATTTGCTATACTTTATACCACACAGACATTACTGAAGAGTACTGAATTTATTTCTGAATGTTGGCATTGTCTGACAAATGATGGCTTGACATCTGCCAATCACACCACCTTCCACCTTCCACTGAGGTTGGAAGCTGCCACCTTCACCTCTTCCCTCACTACTTCCACTTTTACCTTCCCTGCTTCTTTGTGTATATTCCTCTGTTTGTTCTTCCCTCTTTTCTGGATTTCCTAAAAAACTATTTCTTTCCCATTTCAGTCAGTAAAACTACAAAGAAACGCTGATGAAAGACACTCACTGTGATGTCCAGACATTTTTACAGCATTGCAAAGTAGCACATGTGCATATGTATAGGTATAGCATTCCCAACTGTAATTTCATGCAATACCTCTGACTACTGACTCTTTCATTTATCTGAGTGGGTTTCTCAATAGGTTCATAGGTTCATAAGTGTGTACTAGGCTAATGGCCCTGGAGGCTTTACAAGCCTAGCCCACAGAAGTTCCTTGGCATTGTGCCGCCCAACGTTAATTCCCAGTGCCTCTATCACGTAAAGCCACTGAAGTGATCCCAGGGATGAATTTTCTATTTCCCATCCACTCATCAAGATTTCTCTTGAAGAGGGCCGGTGAGGTGTTCTGCATGACATGTATGGGAAGTCTATTCCAGAGTATGGGCAGTATCTGGGTTATGAACCTGTCCCTCCAGCATGTTCGGTTGATTGTGGTAATGAGGTTGAGGTCGCTGGAGCTTGTGCTGCAGAGGGATTGGGATTTCTTTAGATGTAGCATTTCTCACAGAGCTAGGTCAGACATGGCTTTTTAAGTCAAGCAGAGCTTGCATCTTAGTAGATGACATGAAACAGAGAATAGCTGGAGTTTTTTGAGTCTGTCCATGGCTTTCCAGCTGTTGCATATGTTTAGTGAGGTACATGGCAAATGGGGCATTATACTCTATGATTGGGCGTAATGAGGGAAGAGTAGAAAGAGATGATGGCCTCTTTCTTCCTGGATGCAAAACCCTTGGTAATGTGCCACATAGAAGGATTTTCTGACCACAGTGGCAATGTGGTGGTCGAAAAAGATGTTGCTGTCAACTTGTGTCCCCAGATCTCTTCTAACACCTTCAGTGTTCAGTGGGCTCCCATCAATGTGGTAATTAGTGGGTTTTCCCAATGGGGATGACAATGCATTTTTTGGCATTAAGCTTAAGGCCATGGTTTCGACACCAGTCATTGGTCTCAGTGAGGCCTTTTTGTAGGATGTCTACATCACTTCAGGAGTTAATAATGGCTCCCAGCTTGCAGTCATCTGTGAACTTGGTCAGCTAGAGTCCCTCCTTGTTGACCTGGACTTCTGAGAAGTAAATGCCAAATAGGAGAGGACCCAGGCCTGATTCTTGTGGGACTCTACTCATGATTGGTCGGCAGTTTGACTTGGAGTCCGCTACTTTCACACTGTGGGTTCTATCTGTGAGTCAATTTGCAACCCACCTAGTGATATAGGGGTTGATGCCTAGTTTGGTGAGTCTAACAATAATTACTGAATGGGAAATGGTATCAAAGGCCTTGGCAATATCGAGGTAGGCTGTATGAACTGCCTTGCCCTCATCCACACCTCTGGTGACTGACTCAAAGAAGCCAACCAGATTGAGCAGGCATGATCTACCTTTCACAAAACCAAACTGCATGGGATCTAGAGTTTGGAGATTCCCTATATCCTTGTTAATTAGGTCCATGATGATGCACTCCATAGCCTTACATATCAGACTCATCAGGCTGATGGGGTGATAATTCCCAGGGTCTGTAGTCACTCCCCCTTTATGGAGAGGGATGAATGTAGCAGTGCGCCTTTCATTAGGGACAAAGCCTGAGGTGAGGCTGTGATTGAACAGGACACACAGATGTGGTGCCAGTTCATTTTGTAGTTTATGTAGAACACATCCTGGGATATTTTCGGGCTCCATGGAAGCTGTATTCTTGGTCTTAGACAATGCAGCTTTAACCTGTGCTGCAGTAATGCTGGGGTGCCTAGCATTCCTCCAGTATTGTGATTGGCCTTTGTGGGGGAGGGGTAAAGTTGGCACTGAATCTATTGGCCAGTATGTTGGCAATATCTGTTGGCTCAGTATAGAAGGTACCATTGTGCAGTAACTCAGAGCAAACCTGGGTATTGCCATGGAGATTCTTGATGTAACTATAGAAGGCTTTGTGGTTTTAGTGTCTGTCACAATTCTGCCTTCATAGCTGGCTTTAGAGATTTTGATGAGGGATCTCAACTTTTTGTCGAGGCTAATAAGGGAGCTTTTCCAGTCTTGGGACTTCACCTTTTTCTGCAACAGTTTTTTCCTTCTGTTGTAGAGTTTATTAATGGCAGGGGACCACCAGATTGGCTTCTTTTTTTGGAGGAGAGTGTCTTGGTTCTGTTGGGTATGGCTAGTTCCATGCATTTATTTATGTGTTAGTACAGTGCATTGGTGTATGATTTGGCAGTCATGCATCTGTTTTCCCTTGACATGGCAGCCGTGAAGTTAGCCACCTCTATTTTTAGGTGCCCAAAGTCAGCTTTGGAGAAGTTTTTCATGGTTATTACCTTTGCGGGGTGGGGTGGGGTGGGGTGTGGATTTCCATGGTGATTAGTTTGTGGTCGCATCTAACCAGGGAGGAATTGACTATTGGTGTAGAGCAGCAGTTGCCCATGTTAGTAACAGCCAGGTCAAGGATGTTGCTTCCTCTAGTGGGGGTAAGAATGAGCTGGTCCAGGGTATTGGAATTGATGAATTCCAGGAAAAGTTGCGCCAGTGTATTGGTGCCTGAGTAGTTTCTGCAGTTGATGGAGGGGGTGAGTTGAAGTCACCTAGTCAGAGAGTGTTGGGTTGGACCCTAATAGTTTCCAGGGTGCTTAGGAACATGGAGTGAGAGTCTTGGGACATGGTTGGGGACCTATAGCAGGCTACGACCTGAATCGCCATCTTACCGAATGTTAGTTGTACCTGAGGTATCTCAGATGCATTATGCTGGGCTACTAGTCTGGAGGTGTGCATTTCATTTACAAATATGGAGACACCACCACCTTTGAAGCTTCAGTCCATGTTCTGTGGCTGAAAGGTGTGGAATGAGTTATAGCCTGGCAGTGCAGGGCTGCTTTCTAATGCTTTAAACTAGGTCTCCGTTACAGCACAAATGTCTGTCAATGCTTTCTATTTTGAAGAGTGCTTCGAGCAAGTGCATCTTGAGATTTAGACTTCTAACGTTGAGCAGCATGACCCTTAGATTGCATTTATTTATAGCTGTTATGGTGGTAATTTGGTTTTTGGAACATCACCTAAAAAAGGCACTATGGGGGTGGCAAGAGCCTTAGCCAGTGTCTGGGAACCCATGGGTAAGAGATGCAGGCCATCACTGGCAAAGCATTGAGGTCTGTCAGTCATGTCATCCCAAGCAGACAGATACTGGATCCCCTTAGACTGACACCAGAAAGTTAGCCAATTGTTGAAGTCAATTATTTTCTGCTTGTATTGCGGTATCATTCTGGATGACAGTAGAATGCTACTCAGGGCTAGAGTCATACCTGCCTGGGCCACATAATCCAAGAGCTCCTCCATGTCTTCATGTAGTCCAGGGAGGTGCATCTCAGGTCATTCACACCCACATGGACAGTGAAAGAGTCATACTTGTACTTGTTGTGGAATGACCTGAGTGTGTGTGTTATGTGTCAGATTCTGGCACCTGATAGACAATTGACTGTTACCTTCTCCTTATTCAGCCTAGTGAGTGGGACATCAGTGTGCCTCACTATCGAGTCACCTATGATTAGTGTATTGGGCAAGCTGCTTTGCCTTAGGGGCTTTGGTTGAGGGGCACACTGTGTAGGTCAGCTATGTGTTTTGTGGTTTGTGCTGTGTTGTGGTGGTCAAGTGCATTTCTGCCTTGGAGCTCTCTGCTGTTTGGGTAGAGTTCTATTGAGAGCCTCCATGATGGTAGGTGTGTGGTTTGTGTTTTTATGTGAAGGCAGTGCTGGTGTGTTTTCTGGAGGGCTATGTGTTGCGTGTGGTGCGGTGCAGGTGTTGACCTTCTCTTCTTGACCAGTTATTCCGGTTTTGGCTTGAGAGTGCATGGCTTCCAGTTTGGATATATAAGTGCATCTCTCACAAGTCTTGAGTGTTGGGAGGTAAGAGAAGAGGGTTGTCTGTGTATATGAGACAGTTGCTACACTGCCTTAGAATGCCCAAGTTCACCAGGTTAATTGGAGAAAGCACAGGGAACTGACCTTTAGACATGCCAGGAGGGATGGTCATTATTACTAAGTACTGGAGTTGTTTCCTTATATATTCCTTTTACAGAAAAAATGTCATTCAAGGTGTCTGAGTCTGTACAGAGCACTGCCAAACGCTTGAGGGAAACTAATACATAGAACCTGAAAATTTAAGGAAAAAGTATTTTGGCAGATATTCTGAAGTTAGAAAGAAATCAAGCAGTATTTACTGAAAAATAAAGACTTAGCTTGTCAGGAATGATGAAAAGAGGGGAGTCACATGAATGGCTACTGCCTGGCTACTGCTAATGCTGGTCTAACCACAGCTTCACTCTGTTGGGATACAATAATCCTTTGCTTCTTCTCTCACCAGAAGCAAAATGTTAGCACCAATCCCAAGAAGAGAAGCAGGCCATAGCCTGTTTGGTGATCCTCAGTCTTGCCCCAGATGATGCAAGGGTCTACAGGTTTGTAGCCTTTTTCTGGTAGATGCCTCAAGTAGCATATAAAGTAGTAAGTTATAACTTGGGTCACAAGACTCGTACTAGTTCATTGATAAATACTTCAAGGCAACAGGGGACAGCTTTGCATCCAGGGATAAAGTGACAAATCAAATCACTTATTTTACTGTTTTGTCCAAAATAAATGTCCAAAAGAGTGTATATTATCTTGTATTACATAACAAGTTCATCTTTCATGAATACAGAGGATACTGTCATTCATATGAATTAGAGTAATTTACAAGAAAATATTACAAAGAACAAAATGCACCTCTCTCATAATCCCTAAAATGCTTTGCAATTAACTGGAGCTAACTGCATGATTGATGCATAGAAACTCATTCTGAACATTCTGAGTGTTTAATTGTTTACATTTCTAAAAATGTGTTATTGGAATCTTTTTTTTAAACCCTTTATGTATACAGAATATAGTTATGTATATTAGGTAAAGTAAAGTATTAGTTTTATACATACTTTCTGCTGTTTTTTAGGTTTACTTTATATTTTTAACAATCCAAAATTATTAATGCTAGTCAAAACATTAAGATTTATTATATTAAATTAAAAACAAGTTTATAACATGATTAAATACAGGAGCATGAACAGGAATTTTGGAACAGTATGCCTAGTTACAGAATGCAGCTACTCCTCAATGCCCGAAAGAGAAGAAAACATTCCAGAAACAATTCATTTTCTTCAGAGCTACAAATCCACATCCATCAATCAAAAGTCAATAGCCCACTGTATAAAGTGCATTTATCTAATGTTAAAAGTAGGTACTGCTTACATAACTTCTTATTTAGCTGTGTAATCCCAAGTATTTTAGGGAAATATGCATTTATGTAATTTAAATCAATCCTGTAATAGTTTTACGTTATTAATGGGATGGTAAACCATCAGTTTTATATTTATTGAACTACAATTTGGACAGGGAGCTCATTTACTTGAAGAGTCACAGAATTATGTGTAAAGGTAGAGACTGCCAAGTTTTCACATCTGTGAAAACAAAATGTTTTACACTCTGCTGCAAAGAATTTGATTAAAATAATCTGCAAAAAATATTGTAACTGATCACACTTCCATGCTCTGACTAAAAGACTTATGCATAGCTATTATTTGATGTCACCAGCAACCACATAGAATTTCCAGCTATGAGATTATGGGTTAAAGCTACCTTACTACAGACTTGCTTGCTATTAACAGCTGGCCAACGTACATATTTACACTAACTAAATTAAAAAAAAAAGACTTATGAAACTGTCTTACATAGTTGTTTTGTTTAAATTTGCCTTTTTGTGACATGCCTGAGCAACACTAAAAAGCAAAGCAAGCAAATGAGAAAGTCAAACCAGATAGGCATTGCTAAGCTATTTCCACACTTAGGTCTTCACTTTGGCTACTGATGCATTCATAATTTTGACAAATCAACAAAATTGTTGGCCTGAGTATCCTGAATATATGGCCTTGTTTCTGAGAACATGAGTATACAGTTATTCACTTACCTTTGGTCCAAGGTGTTCTGGTATAAAGTACACTTCTGAACTGCTTTGTATTTAAACAAGATAATTATTATTGACAATACATGACAAATACAGCAGTCTAGTCACATTCTCCACTTAGGTTCAGATCAAACTGTTTCTATCAATCATGCTGCTACATGTATTTCTTCATTACTAGTGTACATACTGAAAAAGAGCCAGTGAGTGTTACGCTGTCGAACGTAACATGCGCAGTCTCCTGCAATATCAATACCCCAAACACCTGTCAATACCCCAAACACCTGTCAATACTCCAAACACCTGTCAAGTGCATATACATCATCAACATAAATAGGTCTGTCCTTTCTGAAGCTCACAATCCTTCTGAAGCAACCTTTTCCTTTGCAAACAACCTCCAAACATACAGCACCTAACTGTGGGCTTATGGGTATTATCACACAGACTCACAGCCTCTGCCAAGGGACAGCCCAGGAATATTAAAAAGGCCACTGCTGAAGAAATAGCCTGATTCCAAAAATAAGAGTGTATGTAGAGGTAATACCTGATACACCTAGCTAGTATGTTTCAACCCGAAGCACAAAATCTTGCTCTCTCTGACATTAAGAAGACATTTTACATCCCATTATGTACCTTTTCATTGCTAGGTTCTAGTCAGCCATAATTCACCCATTCTTGCCTACCTCTTGTGTGGTGTCACATCTAACCTTCACAGATCATCATGTAGGCAGCAGCCCACATTTACTCTCACGGTTCACCATGCAGGTGAGCACACAGTTTGCCTCCTCTGAGCCTCAACACACTTTTTTAACTAAACCTGACTAAGCAATACTGGCTACATCACCAGCAGATATTAACTGGTAAACACCACCATCACTCAGGCCTGGATCTAAGGTTAGACTCCATTATTCTAGTGCTAGGCAGCAAGTTTTTGGATCCTTCATTGTTTGGCCTCTCCTCTTTGACCACTTTGCCAAGGTTGTGCTAGGAGAAGTACAAAGCTCCAGGCAAAAGAGTTTTAGGAAAACCACAGCATGTTTACTCCTCCATCAATGTACTAATGAATACTTAAACACAGAAACATAGCTTCTAATGACAGAAAATATTTTTGGCTCACATGACCTGCCTATGTCCATGCATTGTGCAGCCTGCATTTTCATCTTATCAATAGCTAATTTCTTTTTCTTCTCCCTAACATAATTTTTAGCTCATGCATGCCAGCATAGGATTTGCTGTTATCACTCTCCATGTTATCTTGTGATGTAGAGTCCTTGGCACTGGTTTTAAATGTTGTTGCCTATCTCAATCTCACTTTATGAAATAATGTAGCACCTTTACATATTTTTCTTAATTTAACCCTTCATCAGTACATCAAGATGACCACTTCTAGTGGATTATATATTAATGTTTGTGATGCAAAGCTACTCTTTATGCAGTCCTTGTGTTATGTTGAGCTCTCTCAATAACAGCATTAGCACAGTGCTACTAAATCAGATTATTCAAACTACTATAATTAAGCAATAATCCATGACTGTGCATGGGTATATAAGGACTTACCAATGGTTGCAGTGGTTTGATCACTTGGGCAAAGCCCAAGCCAACCGTGGATGAATCCTGATATACTCACGCACAGGAGTGGATTATTGCTATTATACAGTGACATTATTTAATAAAGAACTTGCTTACCCTCCTTAAATATTGTTTTTGTATAAGGGCATTGCAGTGTTCCTCCGCATTCTTCCTTGTTTGCTGACATACTACGCAGGCATATGGAAATTACGTTCCCACATTTGCACAATACATCAGTGCACTACAGGTGAAGTAAGGGACAAATGAGAATCTCCATTCAAAGTCCAATACAATGTTGGGAAAAACATCCAGAAATAGGGAAAGATTTTAAATATTGCTCTTATAAACTTAGGGACTTCCTGGAATAACAAGCATTGTGTAAGTGTGTTTTTTCAGAAGGATATGAAGCCCAAACCTGATATGTCTGTCATTATTTAATGACTTCAATTCCCAGTGGCTTATCAGAAAAATACAATTTTTTATGAGGAACAGGCCAAAACTATTAGGCAAATATCGAGACATTCTATGAAATACTGGAGTGTTGAGAGGTATGAGACTCTGATGATATTTTAGGAGGGACAGCTGAGAAATGCAAGGAAAATCAGGTATGTTTCTGTTGCATTCGTTTTGCAGAATTTATCTGATTGTTCTTGTATTTTTCTGTCTTCTAAGCATATGCTAGTAGAAAAGGCTTGACACTCGGTGGTTCTTAAGTGGCTAGACTTTTTCAGTTGATATATGTTCAATTTACAATGGGCATGCTGATTGGGTTGTCCAATCGCAATGCTCATTTTTGAACGACAATATGCAGTGGTACACCATCACCTGACTTGTTTCTTTATTTTTTTTTTTCTGTTTGGCAACCATAAGTTACTATTAATCAATTAGATTAAGAACCTCTTATCTTAGTTTAAAACATTAGAAGAATAAGGTAGCCGAAGCAAGCAATCATTTAGTATGCTGCCGCTGCTCTGGGTTTATTATGGTTACATACAAATAAGAAAAAAGAAACAGGAAAACTGATGACATTTGAAGTAATTAAAGATCAGCTGTCTGCACTCTGTGCCCTGGTCCTTTTCCTTCTTTTCCTGTCTCAGCTTGAAGGAAGCCTGTAGAGGGGAAAAGTCTGTATTACTTCTATTCTGTTGATGCAGCCTATTGGTCATCCAACAGGAAGGTCTTGGGCTGTTAGCTATTTATCCAGCACTGCTTGCCAACATTTTAGGGAATATATAAATATATATGAAGAAAACAAAAATCTTATGAGCTGTGTCAGCAAATTAAAAACGAAGGGCAAATCACTCTGAATGAAAGATCAACGGTCAGACCCGTCATTTTTTTCCCCTTTATTAACATGACAGATTGCTTAAAGTCAGATCAGATGAAACATGTAGCAGCTTGTCAGCAGAATACTAGAAATGAACTTGCTAACCTTGTACAGTCTAACTAATGAAGGAATTATGCAGGAACGTTTATCCAGAGTGACGTTTTTTTACTAAATTACAGTGAGATAATAATCCTATTCAGTACTATCTCCTTGCATCATATTTTGGAATTTTTCATTTTTTTTTCTGCTGGTTATTAAGACCACAGCCTTCAAGCATTACTGTCCAAGAATAGTTTGTTTGCTCTTCTCATCTGTATCCTCAAAACTTATTAAAGGTCGGTGTGTGATCAAATCATTTGAGCAGCAACCAACAGATGAAAGACTATTGCTTTCTTAATGTATTTTCTACCCACACAAATATGAGTGTGAGAAATACTAACATAAAGCAACTAAGAATCAAGTTTGCATGACTGTGGCAAATAGTTTGGGAGTTCTTGAGCACCTGTTACTTTGCTCACTTTCACCAGCCTCATGCTTTTTTGATAATCTGTGAGCAGGTGCACTTCACCACCCAGATAAGTTCTAGCTCCCCAGGGCACACTGTTTTCAAAACAAAATAAAATGTGCTTTTAGATACCTTGAAGCAGCTTCTTTTGGCCTGCAACCATAACCTCTCCTTGCTATAGACCTTTCTCAGTTCTACATCAATGGCTTTATATCCCCAAACCATACACGCCCATATTATGCACTATATGCAGTCACACTTCTACGGCCTACATTCACGTTGTGTGCAGTGGTAGTATGTAGTTCCATCTCTTCCACTTTACATAACAACCCAGCACCTTAAGGTAGTTCTTCCAATGGTTTTAACATTAGTGACTACGTTACTCTTTGGTGGATATATCCCCTGCTGTCCACATATTAGCTACACACCTAGTAATATCTTTATGGAAACACTCACTCCAGTGTTTTATTTCCACTTACCTTGCTGTCATCTTGAGTTTAAATATTAATCCTATTCCTGTTACAAACCTCTTTCATGTTACCAACTTTCCTTTGTTGATAAACTTGTGTAAAGTTTGTGTCTGCTCTTTGCTATATAACAGGACAATATAGTCTGTATCTTTCTTTTTTCTTTTTTTTATCTCTTTATTCTTGCAGTAACCAGTCTCACTGTACCATTACTGCCCAGTGTATTCTGTTTCAGTGAACAACCTATCTTTCTGAGGACAAAAAATTAATATTAAGAAAACATCCCCCAGTTACTTTTTTGGGGGGAGATTCAGATTTTTTCATTCCAAGGTTAAACAATTACTACACCAAAAACCCAATATTTCCTCTTTAGATAGCATATTTTCATCCATATAAAATAAGTTGCCTCATATAAATAAAATATGGAAGATGTAATAAGGGATCTGGGGACCCAAGTAGATAGTAATCTCACCTTTGATAATCACATTGCCAAAGTGGTTAGAAAATCCTTCTACGTGGCCCACCAAATCACAAAAGGGTTCGCATCCAGATCAAAAGAGGTCATTGTGCCCCTATACTCATCACTCATCAGACCCATCATAGAGTACAATGCCCCATTTGGGATGTACCTTACAAGACACCTGCAACAGCTGAAAGACAACAGAAGTACCTCACCAAGAGGATCACTGGCCTCAAACAGATGCCCTATGCAGCTCAACTGAAGAAACTCCAGCTGTACTCGGTTGCATACCGCCTACTCAGAGGTGATCTCTGCCTGACATACAAGGCCATGTCCAACCCAGAATTGATGGACATGCTCCATCTAAAGAAAACCTTATCACCTTGAGCCACACTCTCTAGGGATCTAAACCTCACCACAACAATAAATAGGACATGCTGGAGGGATAGATTCCGGTCACAGAGACTTCCCATGCTTTGGATCAAGATTCCAATCTACTGCCTCATGTTTAATAACAGCTCACTTTCATCTAACACTTGCTGGTTCCACCTGTGAGAGATGGACCTATTTATTTCAGTTTTTCCACCCCACCCACTATCAGTAAACAAAACAAAAACATTAGTACATCATCACAGCACCAAAACTTTAGTCTTTATAAGTTGAAGAAGTGGCCAGACTCTTGCCTAAGCCTCCTAGGCGTCATACTACCTTAACCTAGTTGTGTAACACAAATGCTAACACCACACCCACATCCAATTATTGGGACTCAACTAACCTTCAAACCTGAAACCTTAATATCCCATAAGGCTTCAGTATATACCAGAAATGTCTTAGTCATTGATGTCTTCATTGTATGATATACACACATGGCACTTGCCTAGTTTGCAAAGGACAGGGTGCCTCTCTGGAGTCAGGACTAGGGCCATTATGTCACTGTACTTAACCAGATACAGTTATAACCTTGTAGTTGCTAATGTGCGAAAGAAAGATCTTTAGGTGTTCCAGCCTGAAAGAGATACAGAGAGACTTTGTTGATCTCTCTGCTCGTGTTTTCAAAGTGGGCAGGGCCCTAACATTCTACCATCTTCAAGAATGATGCCTCCTAACATCAAGAGTAAAATAAATGGCTTCAATAATTGGCTAGTAAATTGGTGTCATTCAGGGGGATCTAGTATGCATCTTATTGGGGTGAAATGATTAGTTGCTCCAACTGCTTTGCCAAGGATGGCTTGCATCTTTCACTCCTTGGCTTTTACATAGTGGATATTTTTTTTACCATCTTGTTGTCTTTTTAGACAGAGTGCACCTCATGTGCATCTCAGCACAGCAAACTATAGTCTGGATAATGTGAAGGTAGCACTGTTATATGTCAGAGGCCTCAATGACAAAATCTCTAAGCTAACCTTTCTTAACCTCAAAGATATCAGCATTTATGTAATTACAGAAATTTGGTTCCAGTGTAGTGATAGCATACACTCTGATCCACCTTAACTCTGGAACTGGTTGAAGTCCTAATTTTGCTCTGCACCATTAATTATTACATTGCAGTCAAGTATAGATCCCATATATTTCACTTCAAAGCATGGAGTATATATTAACCAGATAAATATGTTAATAATCACACCAAATACTTTTCTTATGGGTGAATTTAACTATTTGCACATACAGTGCCAAACATTTACTGCCAGCAACAAATATGCCCATTAATTCTGGACTTTGCAAATGTTAATATGCCTGGCCATGTTGTCTTTCTATCCATTAGAGGTGTTAACATATGTACTTCAAAAGACAACTACAAAGCATTACTATTTCACAGATACATGAGGAAGTTTAGAAGAAGTGTACTGAGCTTATTTCTAATTGACCCTCCTTGTCTGATCCTCAGGGAAATTATTAATACTCTTGCAGAGAAATTCTCTTCCAACTTTACTCCACTCATCCTCCCTTTCTCCTCCCTCCCTCCTCACTTTGAGCCTCCCCTCCTGAGATCACTTTGGACCAAATACTTTTGGCATTTTTCAGAACTGAAAATATGACTGCCATGGGTCCTGATAATATCTCTGCATGTCTGCTGAGTAGTGTAATGTGGGTCTATATTAGTTCATCAAAGTTTACTTACCTCAAATGGCTGTTCATCGAACCAACATCATCAAATGGCCATTCATCGAACGTTCAAATTAGTGTACTTTTTTCCCAATTAAGTAAACTAGTTAGCCAGCACACCATCTGAAACACAAACACATTAAATTAAATCCAACAAAGTGGAGAACTACACCACCCATTCCACGCACCCTTGCTTATATATAACAACTCCAAAATCTCACTACAGTCTGGAAAAGGGCACAGTTTTGTGTATGTTGGCCAACTAGTTTACTTACCTGGGAAAAACATTCACTGATTTTGAATGTTCAGTGAACCGCCATTCAAGGTGAGTAAACTTTGATGAACTAATATAGACCCATGTAATGCCTACCTAGCAAAGTGCCTCAAGTAACTCTTCATCTTGGGATTCTCTACTGGTTATGTCCTTGACATATTAAGAATGATAGATTTTGGTGCTCTTGTATACAGGTGCTGCATCTAATGACCCTGGGAATTAGAGGCCAATTTCTGTCACAGGTTCATATGTTTGTACTAGACTAATGACCACAAGAGCCTTTTTAAGCCTAGCCATGCATCCCAAATCTCTGACAAGTTCTGATATGCATGATAAGTGTAAGCAGAGATTTGGGAGTCTCACTAGTTTTATTTGTAATACAGCAAATTAATATACAGTAGTGTATGTGATGTTGAGAGCATTCCCCATGTTCTGATTATTGACAAATGCTCGTAACTCAACTTTAACCCATACAAAATTTTGTGAATGAGTAATTATCTAGCAGACAGAACCCATAGCTTAAGGTTGTAGGTATTTGTCTTGGACAGAAAAATGTCACTTGTGCTGTCTCACAGGGTTCTTTCCTGGATCCACTATTCTTGGGGAAATCCTGTGATATAAAAGCAAATATCAAGGGACAATGGTAACCAAGTTTGCTTATGGTTGCAGACAAGGGGTAGCTGTCAAATCTCACTCAGATTCTCAAATGCCCCAGAATGATTTGAGCCAGTAAAATGCTTGGTGTATGATTCATGGTGTTACCCTTAATTTTCCTTTGGTAAATCCAACATCATTACTGCTTGTCATATAGATAGCCTTTCACTAAAATTTGACACAGTCATCAGGGACTTGGGTAGGCATGTTGATAACAGACTCTCCTTTCACCACTATATCTTAGTGTTGGCTTGAACATCCTTCTACCTTACACAACTTATCCCTCATGGCATATCTGCAAAATCCAAAGTAGTTATAGTCACACTTTATTCATCCCTTCTTAAGCCCATCATTGAATGCAATGCATCCTTCAGCATGTATCTTGCTAAACACCTTAATCAGCTTAACATTAACAGACTTCAGTATTTCTTCACCAAAAAGATCTCAAGTTTCAGTATCCTTAGCTATTAGATAGACTGAAAGCCCTGTCCATCTACTCAGTATCATTCAGACTCCTGAGGGTGATATCTGCTTTTGTGTTGCAGACAACCCAGTACTGTTTGAACTAATTTACCTAAATAATGCCAGTAGTAAAGCAAACGACTGTCCTAAAGACATAGGCCCATGCTATTCCATCAATAACACCAGATAGCGTGACAGATACCAAACCTAATGTAATCCTATTTCTGGAATATAATGCCCTTGCCTATAATTCAGAGCACTTTCCTAGCAAACTTTAAAACCATTCTGTATGACTAAAAGAATGATCACAAATTTTCATGAAGGGTATATGGAGAAAGTCTACTTAATGAGTGACATCATTATACTCCCACAATTTTTGGGAGTGTGGCTGCCCATCTGAATGATCTCATTGGCTGTAACTTTAGTAAGAACCTATAAACCTCTGAATAAGTCAAGGAACGGCAATAGTGGAAGCCTGTCTTTTAGAATAATCAGGTGTGATATAAAGATTTATATGTAGACAAGGTGAGGGACAAAAATTAAAAATGTGTTTGATGGTTAGATAAGGGGTAGATTGTGGGAAGCAGGTGATGCATGGAAGATGGTTAACAGAGTCAGATAGACTTAGCATTACATTGCTTTTATTTTTCTTCTGTAAATCATTTGCTGTGAGTTCTACTCCTAAACTGGATTAAAGCATATATGAAATTATCTGCTAATCACAGCCTTAAAGTAAAAAGGCACAATTATAGTTTCCAGTTACAGATAGGAGCCAGACTGTGAAATGTAGTTTAATAGTCTTTAAATAAAAAAATCTATGATGCAATAGATCACAAAAAGTCTTTC
Organism: Protopterus annectens; assembly: GCF_019279795.1. Classification (NCBI taxonomy): domain Eukaryota; kingdom Metazoa; phylum Chordata; order Ceratodontiformes; family Protopteridae; genus Protopterus; species Protopterus annectens. The sequence goes on along the minus strand of NC_056725.1, from coordinate 1,846,546,602 downwards.
CTGCTATAATAGTACACATACAGCAAAATGGTAAGAAGAAACCTTTTTAAACAAAACTGAACAAAAACGCTGCAGGGCAGGTGAATAAACAAACAAATGTAAAAAAGAAGATGTATTCTTTCAGAAGAGTATGTAGTCTGTAAAAGTCTCAGCCTGCAGTTATTTAAGGAAAGATGTTTCTTTAATGTCTTACTCTTAACTAGAGAAGTAGAGGCCTTATAGTATTTCAGGTAATCTATGGTTTTAATTTTGGCAGATTTATTTTATTTATTTATTTAGCATTTGTTAACTGGGAAAGTCCAACTTGGAATGAGCCAATTTTCAGCGAAGGCCCATGGAGAAATGCTCCAGACGCATATCACCAGTTAAAATAGATCACTGATGATCCACAGAGCTAATTACTTATAATTCTGCATGTTTTGCATTATCATTAACTAACCAGTCACATAAAGGAGATATTTTTGTATTATCTAGGACACAAAGAAAGGGTGATCATTCACATCTAAAGATAGCAGCAAGATAGTAAACTCAACAACAATTAGCCCTACATAAATGAGTCAATTAAGGATGGCATAAGCTATGCAATTGCATGTTTTGTTATTAAGCAGGTTAGTTGATGTACTCCTATGTTAAACAACAAAACACTGACTGCATTGTTTCTAGTGGTTTGCTCCATTTTGATTCCATTCTTTGTCCATTGGGTCAACGGACAGGTTGTACCATTGTTCCTGCATTGATTCACATTGTATGTCTTTCTGCTGCAGAAGATAGTGCACCAGCTTAATTGATAGAAAATAAACAGATCAATAAGAATGATACGTAAAGTTACTGCTTGCCTTAAAAGTATACTATGCAATAAACGCAGATGTTTTGAGTGGTAGAAATATAAATGGCAGTGATTTATAATAAAATCAGGGAATGCTACAGCTCCAGTCTTGATTTGCTTTCTAATTTGTCTTTCAGTGTCCTTTATTTATCTGTTTGGTGATAGCCATATGGAGTTCAGCAAGCACCATTATCTCTAATATCTTATTTATTTAATATGTATATTTTCTACAGAGGGTTGAGGAGGAAAGCTCAATTATCATACTAGAGACTATACAATTTAACAGACACACTAGAACAGAAGAGAATCAAACTTTGGGTTCTTATATCTTAAAATCTAAGAGTTGATGGTAATTTACTACTTTCAGAAAGATCTACTCAATCCCTTTCTATTGTTAGACAACAGAAAGAGGAACAGCACTGCAGATTTTCTATAGCTATTATCTTCACTGAAATTTCAAATTTATATAACACTTAAGGTAATATGTTTTAACAGATTATGTCAACCTCATTAATGGCCATAGCACCTTTTTTGCTGTATCTCCATCTGACTACCACAGTTTCTTGTTCGCATTGTAACATTTGTCTAGAGGAAATTTCATTAGTTGAAGGGTTTACAAATTAGCGAGAGGAATCTTGTGCAAAGGCAATGTATGAGAAACCAAATGTCACTAAAGCTGTTGGGGGTATAGAGTACTAGAGACTTTAATCAACATTTGTCACTTATAATGCATATTCCCATATTTACATTCATATTTCATACATGAACAATGTATACATTACTAAGAGCCACAGTGTGAAATATTGTAGAAGTCAGACTTCTGCATTGTCACTGTCATGTTGCTATTTTTTTGTCATTATGCAAATATGCACTATTTGCATATTTATGTTAATAGTGCCAAAGTCAGCTGACATGTAAACTATTACATGGTATCAGGAAAATTTTAAATTGATGTTAGATAAATCTGTCATTGATGTTTGCAGTATTAGATGTGCAGAATGACAGATATTGACTATTGTTTATGCTGCTAATTACACAAACAGATATATTTTCTTATTTTGGAAATATGTCAAAGCCAAGCATCCAGACAGGAACTGTTTGTCATCAAAATAACATTCAACTCTTGCAAAAGAAAAATGCTGCTAAAACTATGTGTCCTGCTTGAAATGACTTCAAGAGATGGAAAGTCACTTGTAGCATACCTATTTTTCACAGTATTGGTCTTACGAGAGGTTTTGCTGAACATTTCTAAAATAAATTGTAAACAACATATACTGTTTGTATTAAATTTAGGTTTGTTTTACTTGTATGCATAGCACTAAGCCTCTTAGAGCAAGAATTCTGGACAAAGCCAGAAATGGTGGGAAGACACGATCAAAAATATGAGGCAAAAATCTGGACGTTCTGTGAAATTCTGGACATTTGAGAGGTTTGCTTATCTATTTTGGGCCTGATTTTCCTGAAAAGTTTCAGGAATGTAAGAATGGATGTGAGAAGCTGAGGTACAGCATTCCACAGCTATTGGGAGCTGATATATATTATTTTATAGTCCCTGTCTTTCTGTTTATCCACTTTAGGTCAATGCACTTTAAAGACTCCAAATTTATATTATTGCTACATTTGTTTTATTGCATTTAATGAGTTAGTTAATTTCTGTATTAGCTGTGGGTTTTTTTATGGTCTCCGGAGGAAATTGTTACTTTTCATACCTGGCCTGTGCTGAAAATGGGTTATTGCCCATTCGGATTTTTCTGGTAAACAAACGTCAATTTGACTTTCTCCATTTAATCAAATAGTAATTTTATTACGTCTTTTTATGAATATTGCTGTGAAACTTAATATAATACACAGCATGGCTGCATTCTTTTCATTCTTTAAATGTTTGCTTTAGCAGCTCAGATGGTGTAGTGGTACAGTGCTGTGATTGCAATGCACAGGGTCCTAGGTTTGGCACTTTGCAGCCCTACTTATTTAAGGTTGGGAGGTTGGCATAATGGTTAAGGTGCTTGTCTTACAAATGCAAAGTGCAGGGTTTGATTCTCACATGGGGTGATTGGCTAGGCTTAAAATGGTCCATGAAAGCAGTTAGCCTAGTACTAACCTATGAACTGTAATTGTATAGTTAACAGCATAAAAGGCTTGTACTTGCTTTACAATATGTCGGTTTCCTCTTAATAACGAATCCGCTTCACCTTTGCATTATTTTGCCTCCTAGAATTCATCTGGCATGTGAAACATATTTACAAATCACTGAGCAATGACAATGGCATTCTTTTTCATTATCGAAGGTCAAAGTGCATTTTAGTTAATGTTTTTCTTTTTTTAAGTTCTGTGCTTTTACTGGTTGAATGTATGGGGAATTAATTAATACTAAGAGTAGCTGGGTGTCTGGTGTTCTCTTTTCCTTCTCAGGAACTTGTGTCTGAATAATGTTGATTTTAACACATTGTTGCTGCTTTATTTTATTTTATTATATTAGTATTCACTAACTGAGGTAGAGCACTGATCTCCATAGACATATTTTAGACTCAGTCTGTGAGTACTGTCTGGTTAAGTGACGTAGTCAGAGTCACACAGTTAAACAATGGAAGCTAAGGGAATCAAACCCTGGACCACTTGTCTGTTTATATAAAATAGTTTGTTAAATTGCTTCTTTTCACTATGAAGGTAAAATGTGCATTTTGGCCTTGAGAGATAGCTGTAGTAATATATATATTTTTTGTTTGGTATCATCTATAGAATAACTGAAGAGCAAATCTGTGCTGTCAGCATATGTATTGTTTGGGGTCCCTATCATAACACTGAAAACTCACTGAAAAGTGTAGAACTGCATAGAATTGCATAGGATGCATGCAATGTTGTCATTTCCTATCATACGAGTTATTAGGGAACTGGGTCAAGTCCACTATGTGTGAATTGGTATGGTTAGCATCATATTGTACCCCACCCCCAGATCTGTAGATATCCGTATTTGCTGTTAAGCACTGATTCAGTGTGTGTGTATTTTTTTTTCTTTTCTCTATGGTTGTATGACCCTGGAGTTAGCATATATAACTAAGAGGGGTGTGGGGTGGCAAAGCCCCTATAGGGGTAGTGCAGGGGTGCTTCCCCCCCCTGCAAAACCATACTTTTAGGATATATTTCTTGTGGAGAATGTTTTCAGTGTTATGAATTTTCAGTGGTATGAGTTTTCAGTGATATGGGTTCGACCTTTCGGGTTAAGTGTTATGAGTTTTCAGTGTTATGACATAGACCCATTTGTTTGTTGTAGGTGTCCAGAACAGTAGCACATTTACTTCAGATGGCAAAAACAGACTGTAAGTAAAACTGTTTCTAAAATGACGAGAAGAGCAATTGTAAGAAAAAGAACAGAACATGACACTGTAATAGACAGATATCGTGTGGGGAAATTTGGTAACAGTTCTTGGTTTTAAATCTGAAGAAATTCTGGTGTTTTATAAATATTTGGGACAGAGACTTTTTGTGACTTAACATCTGAAACTGATGGATTGATGATGACATTTTTGGACTTGTGTAACAGAAAGAGACATTTATCCATGGAACAATTATTTGTTTCTTGGTTATAACTTAAATGTTACTTTGCAGATTAGAACTGACTAAGTGGAAGAAGTAGATGTTAAAAAATGCGTATGCTATTTGTGAAACTGTTGACAATGCTGTGAAAGCCAATAGCCAAGAATAATTCCACAACAGTTTAACTCAATACTAGCAAAAAAATACTGCCACACCACCGCGATAATTTTATTTACATACCAGTTTGTAATTAAGCTGCTTCATTTTATGTTACAGAACTTGAACAGAATAAATAATAGAATACAATAAAAACCTTTTATAACCTCATTGTTTACTCACACACTAAAACTTTCCAGAGGAACTTAAAGGTGTAACACATAAAAGAAGCATATATCCCAACACATGTATAAGTTATAATACTGTGAAAGTTAGAAATGAGAGAAATGTGTGGAATGGAGGATAGAGGCTTGAACTGTTTTGAAATTAAAAAAAAAAACATGGTGTTATTATTTTAGGTGTTGGCCAGCCTAAATCATGTTTCTCTTGTGGGAACTTTTCTCATTTAATTAATGATTGTGAAAAGGTACAATGTAACCGGTGTGTTATCTTACCCTTTTCTCCATTTTAAAATTGTTGTACACAAAAACAATTTTCAGAGTATCCCAAGAAAAGATATAAGAAGCAGACCAGGAAGTGATCTCTGATGTAAGCTATCTCAGCCCTTTTTAGATCTACAACCACATGACTTGTTTGGTAAGATTGTATAGTAGGTGTATAGCAGAGTGTTAGAATTACTTATTCTGATCAATAATGTCAGATGAAATAAAACAGCAGTCATTTCTTATAAATGTCCCTACAGACACTGCTGTATGAATAAGTTCAGTTTGTTCCATATTCTTTTATCACAAAGTATTTATGAGCCTGGTTATATGTTCATTTTAACAATATTCCATGATATCAAGATATCCTGTCAAACCATGTGGGAGGATACCGTGCTTGCTCAGGGTCTAAAATAACATTCCAATCCCCCATTATAGAGGAAACCTGAAAACGTTGAAGCCTCTTTGTTAGGTCTTCCAAAAAAGTGTAGACTACTTAAAGAGTCCACAAATGATGACCAAATGCAACAAGCTAATAAACTTCCTTTATTCCAACAAATAGCACAAGTACTAAATACTTGCGCAGAACATATCTGCTTCTTCAAGTGATAGCATCTGTACTTTTCATCTAGCTGTTTTTATACTTACTAATTAATACATTAATTGAATAATCATCTATTTAAAATCATTAACTTTTAAAGTTGTATTTCTTTATAAGCTTCAAATATACATACTCATATAGACATAAACATAAAAACAGAAACAAAACACATTAAAATACCAATAAAATGTTTAGTAAATTCACTTAATACAATTATGTAAGTGATTTAATTCAGGTTTAAGAGAAAATATTTCATCGAGACCTGGGGGGTACATACATTAAAGTGCAGTATCGACTTGTTTTCCTTTCTTTCAGTATAGTTCTTGATACCCTCACTTTTCTTTGTTAGAGAAACATTTTCTAAAATTAAAGATGCAAGTGCAACAGAAGAAACGTAAACTAAAAAGTGATTTAAATGATTTTAAAGCAGGCAATGTGTTCTTTTGGCCTAGAAAGCAGACCCAAAATGATCGCGAGAAAAACCCAGCGACATCAGACAGTCAAAATCTGTTGAGTGAAGCAAGAGACGTCACAACTATAGTGCAGGAAGGAGAGAAAGGAACTGAGCATGCTTGTAACACAATGGAGACTGCAATGAATATGGTATTAGCATTTGGTGAGCGTACATCAGTTGATGCTAATCGACTATCTGCTTTGGATCCTGTAGATACAATCATGCCACTCAGTTTGAATACTTCTAATTTTTTGTTACACAGAGAAGAGCCATTTGCACTACCATCGAAGAGCAAACATTCATACAGTCAATGAGAACGGAAAAGAAGCAACCAGATCAGTTAGAACATGTGCAATCGGGTATTAATAATGAAAACATTGTTTTTAATATATCACAATGTCAGCTAATGGAAAGTGAAATAGCGGTGTTAAACTGAGGCTTAACTTTTGTACCTGCAACCAGTATGAATATTTCAAAAAAATTACAGATTTTAAATTGTTTACATGTAAATTGCATTTAAATGTGTTTTTTCCTCTATGCAAGTGAAAGAATCTAATGTTATAAGTAGCAAGCATTATAGAAGTAGCACCTTTGTACCCCCACAAAACCCAGTTATTAACATGTTTGAAAAACTGGTTGAAAAGGATATATATATATATATATATATATATATATATATAGTGTTTATATCACGTTATTGAAAGCCGATAACGTCGAACACCATTTAATAAAACCTAAATAATCTAAAGCACACGATATCGAACATTCAGAACAGCAAATTTTTTCCCAGGGAAAACAATTTGCTATTCCGAAACACATTCACACAACACAGGCACACCAAAAAAACAGCAATCCACACACTTACACTTAAAATCATAAATCTAACCCTGCACTAAACTATACAAACACTACTGTCTATCCACTTACCTTAACCCAACCCTAACCCTAAGGTCTGTCACTATTGCACACTCACCTTACACACACCCTAACCCTAACTCACTTAACCCGCCCCTAACCCTAAACTCTGTCACTAACACACACTCACCTCACCAGCGCCCTAACCCTAACTCACGTAACCTGTGCCCTAAACCTAACATCCACACACTCACACACTTACCTGAACCCCCATAACTTTCCACCACAGTGCTAGAAATAGCGAAGCCGCAGAAACGGACAACCGAATTCTTTCCCTCGGAAAGAATTCAATGTTCTGCAGCTTCACTATTTTTAGCGTTTAATGCATAGTGTTCAACATTGTGGCATTCGACATTATTGGCTTTCAATAATGTGATATGAACCCTATATATATATATATATATATATATATATATATATATATATATATGCACATACACTTTTCCATGAGACACATAAAAATGCTTCTATAACTTGAATGAAATGGAATATTGAGGTATAGAATCTTTCCAACAGAATGGCCAAATTATTATAAAGCCAGCTGACAAGGGAGGGGGGATAGTTATACTTGGTAAAGATTATTATGAAAATACAATGCTAGCTATGTTAAACACTAATGACTATGCATGCATAAGAAGAACTGATGTCATATATGTCCAACAGATATTTGCTAATAAACTAGAGGAACTATATGAAAATAACTTGCTTACAGAACAACAGTATAGATACTTATATAGAGAGTAACCAGTGATTCCAATTATTTATGGAGTCCCAAAAATTCACAAAGATATGTTAAGACCACCATTGTGCCCAATACTTTCAGCAAGGGGCTGGGTAACAGAAGCTATATCTAAATATTTAGAATCAGAACTGAAATGTGTATTACATGCATGCCATTATCAAGGATAGCACAGAGTTTCTAAAGGAATTATTACAATGGAATGAAAATAATTTGGCAGCTACTTGCTACCTGGTTACACTTGATGTTAATTCCTTATTTACTTGCATTCCCAATGACTAGGAATAGAGATAATTAGGAAATATATAGACGTTCATATTGAACTGAAACATCTAAAAATAGAATTAATATGTGACTTATTACAACTAATATTAGAACATAATGTGTTCATGTTTAGAAATAGATATTATAAACAAATGTCAGGAGTAGCTATGGTAACATTGGTAGCTAATACGTATGCAAATATAGTCATGAGTATGTGGGAAAAGGACATTATGGATGCAACCAATAAATACATTGATAAGAATCTGTCATTCTACAAGCATTTTGTGGATGACATTTTTTTCATTTGGCATGGTCCATTAAATTAAATGAATTTATAGAAGAAATACAGAGCAGCACCACATTTTTAACATTTAAAGGAAAAGTTGACTATAAACTATAGACTTCCTTGACATTCATATAGAAAAGAACAATGGAGGTAGACTAGAAACCTCCCTATATAAGAAGCAAGTAAAACAGAACACATATTTAGCAGCAGATAGCATGCATCCCCCACACATTTTTAGAAACATCATTATTTATTTACTTACTTATTTATTTATTTATTTATTTATTTATTTATTTATTTATTTTATTTTACATTTGTTGACCGGGCTAGTCCAGCTGGATATATGTCCATTTTCAGTGGAGGCCCGTGGAAAAAAGCTCCACAATACAATAGCAAAATAGGACAAGACATGTATTTCAAGTAGACATTGGTACATTACAAAACGTTTATGATATCTTACATGAGTAGGAATTTTATATTCTGTATCCAGTAGGAATAAAAGCTTGATGTAAAAAAGAGCTTGGTATCATAGTAGTTTGAAATAATAATAGAAATTATAACTAAGATGCTGTATATACTTTGGTCACGCAAGAAATCAGAAGATAAACACTAGTTTGAATTATAGAGTGTACAAAAGAAAATAGCGGGATACAATAATCGTGTTTAGTCTCACAAGAGTTGAGGTGTGATAAACCTGCTAGGAAATACCACAGTATATACATATTTATATGAGGAAAGAATCCTCAGAAAGGTCAAGCGCACTGCTATTAGAGAGTAAACACAAGCTAGGAAATACCACAGTATATATATATTTACATGAGGAAAGAATCCTCAGAAAGGTCAAGCGCACTGCTAGTAGAGAGTTAACACAAGGTAACATTCAAAAAAGGCTGGGAATCATGGGAGTCTTGAAGGGGGTATGGTGTTAAGTCTGGGTTATCACAGTGGCATAGCCAGTGTGATTTGAGGTAGTGTTTGAGCTTGCTTTTAAATAAGTTAACAGAGGATAGTGAGGTTAGTTGATTTGGAAGGTTGTTCCAGGCCTTGCCTACTGTATTAGAGAATAGGGTGTCACCAGCTGAATTGTTGGATTTGGATATTTGTACAAGTAGATTGTTAGATGAGTGTAAGGTTTTGAGATTGTTTTAGGGGATGACTAGGGATGTGAGTATGGGTGTATTCTGAGGTAGATACAGGATCTTATAGGCTACTGTTAGTTGATTGAAAAGTATTAGATTTGGCAGTTCTAGCCATCCGAGTTTATTCAAGTTGATACAATGATGAGTTCTATAGGAGGATCCTGCTGCGAATCTGGCTATATTGTTGTAGGAGGATGACAGTTTATTCAGGCCACTCTTGCATATTTTGGTGTAGATAGGGGAGGCATAGAGGAGGGTAGAGATAAGGTGTGTGCGAGCAATGGTGGCCCTGGCTAGAGGAGTTAGAAAGGGTTTGATTCTATAGAGGGAAACTAGTTTCTTATAACTGTTTTTATGGTGTTATTAATGTGAGGTTCAAAAGACAAATGATTATCTATTAGAACTCTGAGTAGTTTGGTGGTTGTTTCTGGGGATATTATACTTCCCTTATTTGAGGTAATAGTAAAGTTAAGTGGGGAGGTTCTGCGAGTGGGGTTGAATAGTAGCATTTTTGTTTTGTTAGGGTTTAGGATAAGACACCTTTGTAGGAGCCAGTTTTCATCTGTGCTAAAGGCCTTTTGGGTCAGTGACTGAAGTTCTGATTGGGTAGTAGCAGAGCATATGAGTGTGGAGTCATCTGCGTATTGGATACAGTCAGCTTGTGGAATTACAGAATGGAGGTCATTTGTAAAGATGGAGAAGAGTAAAGGACCCAATATGGATCCTTGAGGGACCCCCTAATGCTACTGGGAGGTGGGAAGATAAATTGTTTTCCCAAAGAACAGCCTGCTGTCTGTTATTTAGGTATGATTAGAACCACTGTATGGTAAGGGCATCCAATGATAAGTTTTTGAGTGTGTCTAGGAGAAGGTGGTGGTTAACCATGTCAAATGCTTTAGACAGGTGGATAAAAAGGGCTGAGGATGGGGTATCATTACTACGATTACTATTAATTTGGTTAGTAAAGGATAGGAGAGCGGAGGTGGTGCTATGATGTGGTCTAAAGCCATGTTGACAAGGTGCTAACAGATTGTTTTCAAGTAGGTAGGGTAACAGTTGTAGATGAATACATTTCTCCATTATTTTAGCCAGGGGGGATAGTATGGCTATGGGCCTGTAATTGGTGAATTCCTTGGAGTTACTGCCTTTGTGAAGGGGGATGATGTGAGAGACTTTCCAGATTAAGGGGATAGTTCCTTCAGAGATTGTTCTATTAGTGAGGATGGAAATGGGGTAAGCTATGACTTTAGCAGCTTTTTGGAGGTATTCTGCAGGTAGTAGATCTGCAGAGAGTGTGGTGGGTTTCAGTTTATGGATGAGGTTAAAGATGAGGGATGTGGGCACTGGCTGAAAGTGAAATAGAGTAGGATTGTTGGTAGAGATTATGTTTGAGCGTGGGTTGCTAGTGGAGAGCTGTTTAGCTAGGGATTGTATTGTTTCAGTGAAAAATGTGTTAAAGGAGTCAGCTATTTGGATGGGATTGTTGTGATCAGAGCCATTGGGAGTAGGAGTGCTTGAGCGTCCTGGGTGTAGGAGGTTACTGATGCCTAGCCAGAATTTTTGAGGATTGTTTTGGTGAGTTTGTTGAAGCTGATGGTAGTAGTTTCTTTTATCGGCTAATATGGCTTTTTTTGTTTAGTTTCTTAACTGTCTAAATTGTAAGTGATCTGAGGGGCTTTTTGTTGTCCTCCATTTCGCCCATAGTTTATTTCTTTGCAAGATTTTTTGTTTGGTAGTTTTGGTGAGCCATGGTGTAGGTTTAGTTCTGATTCTAACTTTGTGTAATGGGGCATGGCAATCTAAAATGGAAAGGAATTTTGAATTAAAGTATTCAACTGCATTATCTAGTGGCAGGTGTTTAAGGGGTGTCCAGTTACAGGCTCTTAGTTCAGTTTGAAACTGATCAGGGTTAAAATTTTTGTTAGTACGAATTGTTTTGCAGATGGAAGAGTTTGGGAGTTCTATTTTAGATCTGATGAGATAGGTAAGCAAATGGTCACTTATGTCCTCTGGGAGGGTGCCTGTTTTATAATTTTGTTGAGGAGTATTAGTAATACAGAGAATTAGTAATAATTAGACATCACTTATAATAGACAACTAGACATACTAGCTGATGAATTTGAACAGCAAGGGTATAATAAACAACAAGCATTAGAAATAAAGGATGAAGTCATGTCTAAGTATAATAATTACGCATCAATCTTCTCTCATAAAAGTGAAGTCAGTAAAATGAAAGAGAAATCAGATATATATAACAAATGTAAATACATCATGAATTATGACCAAAGTACTATAAATGTAAGGCATATTATATACAAACATTGGCCCATGTTGTCTCTGATACCAGAAATGAACAGCATAGGTGCAAATCCCACTTTTATATATAGGAAATGCAACACTTTAAAAAACAATTTATGTTACAAAGAACAACAAAGCAGTAGTTCACTTAAGAAGAAATATGTAGGAACATATAGATGTGGGAAGTGTGTATGCTGTAAACATATATATATATATATATATATATATATATATATATATATATATATATATATATATATATTTCAGTAAGAGATTTATAGATTCCTCGAGACAGATAGAATTCTTTATTAAAGCCAAATCAACCTGCTCCGAGAACAATAAAGGCAGTCCTGAACCATCCAATGCAAAAATAAGCAGCCAAGGAATATCCAATACTGAAAAGCTTTAATAAAGTCCACAAAATAACTCCACAGCATACAAAAATCGACCAAGCGCTTTCGTTTCCGTTCAGAGACTTCTTCAGAGTCAATTAAAATAACAAAAAACATGACTTTTATACAAAAAACTAAAAGTGGGCTGGCATAAAGTAAATTGATTAATTGATTAATTATTTATTTTATAAAGTCATTTCTTAAAAGGGCTATGCTCCTTAATAGCTGTATATGTCCTACAATACATACTATCTGATAGTCTCTAATAAAAACCATAACCAAAAACCTATACAAAGGCTCTAGATAGTACTACTTAAAACATTAACACTTACTAACAATCCTTAGTCTCTTATGGAAACAAATGTACTAGTAAAATATCATAAAATATAAATAGTGTAAAAAAGTATAAAATATATATATATATATATATATATATATATATATATATATATATATATATATATATATGTGTAACATTTAAATAACCTATTATATGAGTAAAATAAAATATTCACATAATATAGTACCTTTATATGATAAAGGTGTGTTTACATGGAATATACTACAAACTTTCATAAATATACATATAAAAAGACGTTTCTAAAAACATTTCTAAAAGATGTTATAATAAAACTTACAAAGAGAAATGTGCATTAAAAAACAAAACATGTTCTTTCTTATCAATCACTGCTTTTCCTTTTCTAATTTTCTTAGGATCAGCAGCAAAAACTTTTAGAACTGGGGTAAAAGATATATGGTCATTTAAACCTTTCCCTCCACATGCGTCCAATCTCAGCTGCCACATCATTTCTCTGTATTCAAGTTTTGTTTCCCAATATCCTCCCCTATCTGGGTGTTTAACTTCCTCTATCACCCAAAATTTGAAATTAGCTTCTTTGCAGGTCAATACGTGTCTATAATAAAGCATTGTTGTCATTATGTTTTTTTATGTCTCTAATGTGTTCATATATTCTTGCCCTCAGATGTCTCTCAGTTTTCCCAACATAATAACTCCAACATGTTTTACAGAAAACCAAATAAACAACTCCCTGAGTGTAACAACTACTATATCCTTTAGCTTTCAAAGGTATTACCAAGCTAGGCAATGTAATTTCCTTTTGTCCTGCAATATAAGAACACTGAGCACATCTTCCACATTTAAAAGTTCCACATTTTTTACTCGTACAATTAGTATTGTTAATTTTCTGTTGTTCGAAAATATTCTTAATATTTTTATTCCTCCTATAACTATATTTAATATTATTTTGGAAGATATTTGTTTTTGCATACATTTCCCTAAACATACCCTATGTTTCATTTATGCATTTCTTTAACCATCCCATTCCTTTGTGGTAAGTGTAAGGGTAAATTATCAAAATTATCAGCACCTTTGGTTACTGGTCTATTTAAGTAACCATTATTTGTATTAGAAGAAACTCCACTATTCATGATCAAAAGAGGGCCATAAATGTTATCATTTCTCCCTTTATGTACATACTCCTTAATACACCTAGTTAATTCCGTTGGGTATCCTCTTTCCTGAAACATCTTTTCTACATAATTTATTTCTTTATTAAATTCATCTTCATTCGAAATCATTCTCGCCATTCTAATCATCTGTCCTTTAATTATATTCTTTTTCAAAAAATATGGGTGGTCACTGTCATAATGAAGGTATGCGTTAGAAAAATGTTCTTTCCTATAAATATTAGATTTACAACATTTATTGATGTAGTCTTTTTCCAATTTTACATCTAAAAAATGAATGCCATTTTCATCTATCTGATGGGTGAATTTCAGAAAGGTTGTAGTGTGATTGATGAACTCCATAAATTGGCCTATCTTATCTACAGATCCGTCCCATATAACAAATATGTCATCCAAAAATCTAAAATATTTCTTAATGTAATTATTATATACTGAGGTGAATACAAAATTCAGTTCCCAATATAACATAATGATATTGGTGTATATCGGGACACTCGCTGACCCCATCGCAACACCCTCTTTGTGATGATAGTATTCACCCTGAAAATATAAATAATTGTATTTTAGGATGAGTTCCATATTCTCCAACACCGACTTGAAATCATCACTTGAAAGTGAGTCCATACCAATTAATATCTCTTCAAACCATCTCATCCCTTCCTCCTGAGGTATTACTGAAAAGAGGTCCCTAACATCAATAGTTATAAATATATATTCGTCATTGTACAGACAATTCCCCATTTTTTTAAGAAAATCCCATGAATCTATCAAAATATGGGAATACTTATTATGGAAGTGTTTTAGTTTTTGGTCAACATATATAGCTAAGGGTTGAGTCTTGGAACCTTGCGATGAAACAATTGGATGCATGGGGGGGGGCTTAAGATGGACTTATGTACCTTAGGTATACCAAATCTAACCGGTATAACTGGTTTGGGTACCTTAAGAAAATTGTATAAGTCAATATCAATCAACCCCTGTAAAAAATTGTCTTCCAGAATTAAATCAATCTTTTTATATGAGGTATTTATCTCATTTCTATCTAGAGCCTTTGCATAGGTTTTTGGTTATTAGTGGTTTTTATTAGAGACTATCAGATAGTATGTATTGTAGGACATATATAGGTATTTAGGAGCATAGCCCTTTTAAGAAATGACTTTATAAAATAAATAATTAATCAATTAATCAATTTACTTTATGCCAGCCCACTTTTAGTTTTTTTGTATAAAAGTCATGTTTTTTGTTATTTTAAATGACTCTGAAGAAGTCTCTGAACGGAGACGAAAGCACTTGGTCAATTTTTGTATGCTGTGGAGTTATTTTGTGGACTTTATTAAAGCTTTTCAGTATTGGATATTTCTTGGCTGCTTATTTTTGCATTGGATGGTTCAGAACTGCCTTTATTGTTCTCGGAGCAGGTTGATTTGGGTTTGTGCTTTTTTAGGCTTTGCTTTCGAGCTTGGGTTACGAATTCTTTATTAAAGCCTATGGAAACTGCAACACTAGCAACATTATTTATATGGCAAGATGTGTGCTATGCACAGCGTTCTATATAGGAAAAACAAACCAAAAGTTTAAATAGCGTATAAGTAGTCACATGTCTTAAATAAGGAGACAGGTTATTACTAACTCTCTGTATAAACGTATATTGAATACAAATGAGCAGCATGTATTTAAATTTTTAATTTTAGAAAATATTTCACTAACAAAGAGAGGTGGGGACATGAAGAACTATACTAAAAGAAAGGAAAACAAGTGGACACTGCATTTTAAAGCATGTACCCCCCCCCCCCGGTCTCAATTACATATTTTCTCTTAAACTTGAATTAAATCACTTACATAATTGTATTAGGTGAATATACTAAACATTTTATTAGTATTTTAATGTGTTTTGTGTCTGCTTTTATGTTTATGTCGATATGAGTATGTATATTTTAAGCTTATAAAGAAACACAACTTTAAAAGTTAACGATTTTAACTTGATGATTATTCAATTAATGTATTAATTAGTAAGTATAAAAACAGCTAGATGAAAAGTACAGATGCTGTCACCTAAAGAATCAGATACGTTCTGTGAAAGTACTTAGTACTTGTGCTATTTGTTGGAATAAAGGAAGTTCTTTTAGCTTACTGTATTTGGTCATCATTTTTGGACATGTTACTGCTTTGGATTGACCAACCAACATGGTACTTGTTTTGACTACTTAAAGAGGACATAAATCAGTCCAATAATTATTGATTTTCAATTGAAATGAATATTTATTGTTGATCAGAGTGTAACGTGTGTGTGGCATATTTTTAAGAAACATGCAAGGCTGTGCGTGCATGTATAAATTACAGCCACATGCAATCCCTAGTGCCATTTTGTAGAAACAGCCAGAGAGTGAGCATGTATGATCACACTTGTTAGTTTGTAAATAAATTAATTAAGTTATAGTCAGCAAGCTTCTATACTGATGTTGTTGTATCTTTCGGCTTTTCCTGGTTAGGGGTTGCCACAATGGAACTCCGCTCTGCTAATGATTGGCAGTAGATTTTTATGTACTGAGTTGCCTGCCCTGACACACATCCTTCAACGAAGGTACGCCCATTCATGCCTGTCTCCACACAGAAGACGTTCTAGCTGAGAATCGAAAAGGACAACGTCTTACTGTGAAGCGACAATGCTACCGCCGCACCACCACCACATACTGATGTGTTTGTATAAAATAAACCTGCTTGAACAGAACCCATGATGATTCATTTATTCGTGTACCAACACAAAAGTGACATACTGTCAGAACTGGGATGGAAGAGAGAAGAATATTTGGAGCCATGAGATGTAAAGATGACAGCGAAGGTAAAACCGAGAGAAAAAGAGTACGGACATAATCAGAAAGAATCAAAGGTAATGAAAAATAATATGAATTATTTACTCGATACAAAAGAAGGCACAACGAGGCATTAGAAGGTCACAAACTGCATTATCAGGCAAACGTAAAGTAGAGACGAGTTTAACTAAAGAGCATGTTTAAGATAAAAGTATTTGACAAGACGATTAACAGTAAAGCAAAAAACGGACATGATTAAAGCAAAACAAGTGTGTTTAAGGCAGAATTGGACATGTTTAGAGTAAAATGAGCACAAGAAAAGTACATTGGGCATAAAAATGGCTTAAACCAACAAAGCGAATATAATAAAGAAAAAGGCACATTAAGCAAAATAAAGCAAGGCAACTGTATGTGTTTGGGCAAAGTGCTGTGTTTGGGCATAACTATAACTTTGTATTGTATCAAGGGTGTAATTAAAGCAATTTAAAGTATCTCAGAGTGTGTAAAAGTGCTTACAGTATGTGCTTATTACTGTGCATGTATTTCATAGAGTTTGTAGTGTGCAAAATGCAGCTAGTTTATGCAGTCCAGTCAAAGCATAGTTATTTTGAAGCAATGTTCTTGTGTTGGGTGTGTCCATTTGCGAAGTGCCACCATTACAGAGTGCTTCTTGTACTGTAAAGAGTTGCCTACCAAGGTACTGCCATTTTGGGGACATTTCAATGTGTTGTATGCAGTTAATCGCAAAGTGCAATTACTTTGAAAGCTATTGAGTTTTGGGCAACAGATGTTCAATTCATTCACATTGTACATTGCTTGATATGTTTCTTGCATTGATAAAAGGTGTTTCTTACAAAAGATTACAAGAGTATTACAGTGTTCGTGAATTACTCAGTTGCATCATAAAGTTCTCAAATGACTTTAACATGTGATGGCACATGACTTTAGCATTTCTGCCTTTACCAATTCCAAAAGTATATTTAGTGATGATAAATGACTTTGCATTTCTGCCTTTGCCAATAAAAGATTTTGTAAATTATCGAAAAGCCCAAGAGATCATTCCACAAAGCTCCATAAAGCATTGAGCAGTCTGAAAAGTTATTTTGCAAAGCTCCGTAAAACATCAAAATGTCAGAGAAAATTATTTTGCAAAATACAGTAAAGTATCGAGAAATCTGAAAAGTTATTTTGCAAAGTACAGTAAAGCATCAAGAAGTCCAATAATTTATTTCACAAAGTGCAGCAAAGTATCAACATGCCCGAGAAGTTTATTAAATAAAATCCAATTATTCGAAAGTAGTGCAAATTCATTCATTCACATAATTCTGATAAGCTCAACGAACGAAAGTATAAGCTCAGAGTACAAAGACATTGGGCAAGTACTGTTTATGCCAGTAACTTATGCACATGTGTATGTGTGTATTCATGCATAGTTGCAAGATCCTTCACTGGTATGTGTTAATATGGCAGATGGATTTCAAAAGCCCCAAACAATTGTGTTTGATCAGAATATTGCAGAGAACTGGAGAATATTTGAGCAAGCGTACAATATTTTCATACAAGCAGCTTATGCAGATAGAGATGCAGATAGAGATGCACATACCAGGGCATTCATTTTGCCAAACATAGCAGGGTCTAACAGGGGTGTAGCTAGGATTTTCAAATTTGTACTGACAGCTCTCAAACTGTGTACTGCCTCTCCAGTAATATAATATAAATTCACTCAAACTCGGTTCCTTGAATTGAAAATTAACCTGAAAAAAATGCAGCATGGTAGTTGGGGTAGAGACTTTATACTTTTGTTTTCTGTAACTAAGGTACAGGTTTTGAGCTTGAGTAAATTACTAACCACCTGCTACAACTAACTAGGATGTTTCATTCTACCTACCTCTTAGTGCAAGAAATATGGACAAAGCCTAAAATAAACAGGGGCAGATATTAAATAATGTTCTCGTGAACTTAGAAAGTTGCTAGAATAACAGGATTTGTGCTAGTATGAATTTTTCTAAAGGACATGAAGTCTGAAACTCAAATGTCTGTCATTATTTAGCAATTTCAGTCTTCAATGATTTTCTAGAAAATCACAAAATTTATGAGGAAAAGACAAAATATGGGTCAAAAATCTGGACATTCTGCAAAATTTGGACAGTTGAGAGGTATGCTACCTACCTACCACACACACACACACACACACACACACACACACACACACAAAACCTCTCAACCTCTTACAGCAACAAACTCATAAATAAAACTGAGGCAAAGGCCCAAAAATAAGGACATTTTTTTTAAATATTGCTCTTATAAACTTAGAAAGATAATAGAATAGCAGTAGGTCTTGCATTACTACGAATTTTCTGAAAGGTATGAAATCAGAAACTCAAATGTCTGCCATTATTTTCTAACTTCAGTCTTTAACAATTTGCCACAATTTTATGAAACACGGACCAAAAATGTGATGTAAAAATATAAAATTGCCAGACAATACAGCTGGGAACCTGTCTTTAATATGAGCACAGTTAACTTTGAGCAGTTGACAAAATTAGAGAATCTACATTCATTTCTGAAATAAAAGTAACGTGTAACTCTGATCATTACAGTTATTTATAAAGTAAAGTAAATCCTCTATGTTTTCTTCCAAAATTGATATTTTGTGGAGGGATCATTAGGGAAGAGCAACATTTTGAGCCAAAATCAGGGACAGTTGAGGTTTAAGCAATTTGCATGTACCTCTCAACCTGTTAATGCAATAAATCTGGACAAGGCCAAATATATTGAGGGAACATATAAACAGTACTAAAATTGCTCTTGTATAAACTGGGACAGTTGATAGAATTTTCTGACTGTTATAAAGTCTGAAACTAGTGTGTCATTATTTAGTGACTTAATTCCTAAATCATTTGCCAGAAAACCACAAATTGAGGAACAAACCAAAATAAAATCTATTAATTCTTTGAAAATCTGGACAGTTGGGAGGTATAGTTCAGCTAAACCATGGTCAGCCATTCCAATGATCCATTACTTTGCTATTTCACTCCATTTACCATAAACACTAATGTGCATACTGATTTACTTCTATGTTGATTTGAACTTCATTTGAAAGTTTTATTTTGCATTTTACAGCACAAACACTAAGACATCTGCTAAACAAACTTGGCATTAAAACTTCTCTGCCCTTGAAACTCACATTCATTGAAACAACATTAAAACCCACATTCAAAGAAAAATACATTTTATTTTAAATCATAGGCTCCTTGCATATGAAACATACATGTGCTCTTTCATACACCTTCCTATTGCTTTGAACATTTTTCCAGTAAACAATGAAACAAAACTGCCCAATTCAGAACATTTCCATCATAAAAGTCTAGTCAAACTTCTACAGTCCACCATTATCAGTAAATAATATGCACAATCTCTGAAGTAGTAAAAAATTCATCTAAATAATTCCACGTTCAATAAATCTAACTAATGAAGATGTTGCTGCTAGCAATCACCTTTATATTTCAAGACTTCACCGAAAAATAGTGTCTGATGCCCCTGAGGAATAAATTGCCTAAATTACATTAATAATAAGCTAGTAATATTGCAATAGGAAATGGATGGCAAACTGATAACAGGCTCATAGTTAGTGTCTTAACTTTCAGTGCAGCAGCATTCACCCCTTATGGGAGTAGAACCAACAACCTTCTGCATTAAAAGCAAGTACACAACATTTTGTGCTACTAGCAATGTGAGCCAACTTAGCATAATCAGCACTAAACTTCTCTTCCCCTGAAGCTCTCAGTTCCTTGTAAAATCTATGCAATACTCAACTACATCTCAACTTTGCAGCACAAGAAATCTGGAAAAAGCCAAATTTATTAAAACAGGAACACATTAAACATTGCTTGTATAATCTTGGAAAGCTGCTAGAATAAAATGCTGTGTTACCATCATACATTTTACTGCCAAGGTCACTGTGCAAAATAGTCAGAACAACATACCACTATGCCAAATCACCTGCTTTGTGAAAGAGAGGAAGACTGAAACTTAAATGGCTATCATTTAATGAATTCAGTTCTCACCATAGCTGTCAACCTCTTAGCACAAAACACCTGGACAAACCCAGTAATGAGGGAATACAGCCCTCAAACATATTCAGTGAATTCAGTTCTTGCCATAGCTGTCAACCTTAGCACAAAAAACCTGTACAAAGCCAATAACAGGGTATTACAGTCCCAAAAATAAGGACAAATTTCAAATAGTCATAAACTTAAAAAATATTGCTATAAAAAAGGTTGTGTTAGTATATATTTATTGCTAGAATAAAAAGTTGTTTTACTATGTCACAAACACAGGGATAAGATGCAGACTCCACACAGAAGGCACCCCAGCCAAGACTCAAACCAGAAAACCTACAGCTGTGAGGCAACAATACTGCCACTGCACCATCAAATATGTAAGGAAGTAAACATTCAGAAACCTGAAGTCTGAAATTTAAATGCTTGTCAATTTGTTAATCAGGACAGTCTGACTTGGAACAAAACACAATTCTCAGCAGAGGCCCAGGAAAAACTAATGCAGACATGTCTTTGTAACATGGGAGGACACAAAAGCAAACCTACACAAACACACACACACACACACACACACACACACACACACGGGTCTAAGGCCATAGAAAGAGAGCATTCATTTGTGTATGCAGTAACAGTGTATGAAGGAGAATGTGCAGGCTGCTATATTGTTGTGCAAGTTGAATCAAGGTAAGACACCGAGTATTTAAAGAGCAAGTTTAGAGAAATATGCAACCCCCAAACGAATATTACATTAGGGAGGCATTTGTTTTACACAACAGATCAGAAGCCAGGGGAAACATTTGTAGCTTATATAACTGACTTGAGAAACAGAGCTAAAACATGTTGGTTTGGTGATTTAAAAGTTGACCTGATAAAGGCTTGTATGTGGTATTAATAGCACTGCTGTAAGAAAGATTTTGCTTTGTGACAGTGATTTAACATTGAGCAAGGCAATAGAGATTTGTCAGATCCATGAGGTAACAGAAAGACATACAAGTATGTTTGCAAGCGACAAGAGCATGGTTTCAGTGAGCTCCAGAGCAAACATAGACAGTGTGCAGCACATGACCAATAAGAACAGGCCTAAGCACATGGCAGCTACAAGGTTACCAAAGAAGCCACAAGGTTTTCTAGCAAGTTCCAGAAAAAGTGTAAGCTCCACTGCCAGCTCAGTGCAATATAAACATGAGTCAACAAAACCCAAATGTAACTTTATTGTTAACTGTCACAATTGTGGTGCAAATCAGGAATCTAAGAGAGAGAAGTGCTTAGCATTTGATCAACAATGTCGCAAATGTATAAAATGGAACCATTAAGTTTTGCAAATCAAGTAAGCCTCACAAAATTGTGAAGAAAGGTCGCACAAAATGGCAAGGTGGTCAAGTAGAGCCAAAACAGTCAGCTTTCTGTATGGATGGTGTATCATTGCTTGGAGAAAGACTTGATGCAGTAAACTTATTAAGAAGGAGCAAAGTGCTTTGTACAGTCCAGATTAATGGAAAATCCACAGAGCTCAAATTAGACACTGGATCAAAATGTAATGTTATATCAGCGGACACATTTGCAAAAAGTGATAACTAATGTACAACTCAATGTAACCAGCAGTGCAAGACTTGTTGCTTATGGAGGTGATGAAATTCAGACTGAAGGTTCGGTGATACTTTCATTTTATCTGGCCAAGAACTCTTACGCATGTTATTCTATGTAGTCCAATGACCAGTGCAATCTTTATCGGGTCTCAAAGATAGTTTAAGAATGAGTCTGCTTTCTTTTGACAAAGAAGTTCATCATATGAGTGCAGTTCCAAGTTCTAACTGTAAGTCTGAAAATGTTGTCTATTTGGCTATCTGTGAACTATGTTCATGCTTCTATGTAGGAAAAACAAATAAAATGTTAAACGACAGAATTATGAGGCACCTATATGATATTACAGTTTTGAATGTTTATAATGCTTTAGCTAAACATGTAAAAGTAAACAATAGACATACCTTATTGGTTAGAGTGTTACAAACTGTGAAATTGAACAAGAGGGGTGGGGATTTAACCAATGTGACAGAGATGGCTGAAACACTGCAGATAGTGTAATTACAACTGACAAACACCCTGGTTTGAATGTGTTTGCCTTTAAAGCATATATTGAAAGGCATGAAATTGAGGTCTTAATTGTTTTATTAGTATGTATATAATGAGATTACACTGATTTTATTATTGAATCTGATGAAGCATTTGATACAAGAAAGCGCTCATTCTCTGGGTGTTTCTGGAAATTAAAAGTCTTTTAGTCTCAGTCGTGGTGGCCACCCTTTATGTTTTGTACTGCTTTTAGTATTGTATAATGCATGTCTGTAGATTACCTGTGATTTCTGCATGCCAAATAATCTCGTGACAAATTGCATGATCTGTTTCTCAAAGAGTGAGGATGTAAATCAGAGTGTAATGTGTGCTATATCTTTAAGAAACATGGGAGGCTGTGCATGCATGTATAAATTCCAGACACATGCAGTCCCTAGTGCCATTCTGTAGAAGCAGCCAGTGAGTGAGCATGTATAATCACAGTAGTTAATTTGTATATAAGTTACTTAAGTCATAGTCAATACGTCTTTACAGTGATGTGCTGGTATAGAATAAAGCTGCTTGAACAGAACCCATGAAGACTCATTTATCTGTGTACCAACACGAAAGCAACATTTATTAATAACTTTGTTCGGCAAACCCTTTATAAGCATACATAATTTAAGTGTCTCTGCCTATTTCCTTTGTCAGTGGTATGGTGTAATAAATTCCTGACTACAGCCAAGGCATCTAGAGTTCAACTAGCAGATTGGATGTTTGGCATTGCTGGTGGGGAAGATTGCTGTGATCATCCTGGGGAGACAAGGTGCTTAATAGCTAGCTTACACTATTGCTGCAATGACATGGCCACTGCTGTAGAGAGGATCATATGTTGTTGGGAGTCAATGTATACATTGCCTAAGGAGGTGATGGTAACCCTGGATTAACAGAAAGGTATAGATAACCACTGCAGTGACACAAGTGCTCACTTTTTCACTAGGGCTGAGGTTAGAGAATAAAAAAAATTAAAGTTTTCTTATTGCCATGATACTTTCAAGTGCAAAGAGTACTCACATTGATTTCTACTTTCCTCCAAATAAAATAAATAAATAAATAAATAAATATATTATAACCATCAAACACACACACACACACACACACACACACACACACACACACACACACACACACACACACTTATCATTTGAAGAAATCCATGAAAATCCTCCAAGAAACAGCAAAATAATTAAAGCAAAGTTAAACTTCCTTAATATTAGAGCAAAATTAAAGAAAACAAGTTAAAAATATTTTATCAGTGCCATATCAATGTATGAGCATAAGGTGCAGAAAATGCCCCCATCTCCAGCCACAAAGAGTACAAAACAGCACCAAATATATCCTTACATCCCAAACCCATCTTAATTCCAGGCTATCCTAAGACTTAAACACACCGAAACACCTAGAAAAATCATAAAAATAAAATAAGAAAACAGCTATAGAAAAGAAAATAATGAAAAATATGAAATGAAAAGTACTTCCAAGCAGTGAACTGAAGCTGATGAAGTATCTTCAGTACAGCTATAGACTGGGAAATACCATCAACCACATTTCCACATCCCAGTACCATTTAGACCCCATCTAGGCCTAATTTTTAAACCCATCAGTTCCATTAAAAATCATCAATAATAAAAGATTTGAGAGTGTAATACTTTGGCAGGCTTTAAAAATTCCCTGCAGGCTACTCTAACAGAAATACTGGGTGAGCAAATTTGTGTAACTAAGGAAATGACTTTTAAGCTATGATACAGAATTAGAATTGTCAAGACATAATAAGGCCTTGCTGCGTTTGGTTCTACTGTCTGCTAAAAAAGCAATTACTAGAAAATGGAAATCAAAGTCTAAACCAACTGTACTAGAAGTAGTGAATATGATTTATGGCATTGATGCTAGTTTTATGCAAGGTATGATGGTAGGGGAAATGGTCTTCAATGAGAAAACCTTGATTTGTCATTTATTTATGTGAGCCATTTTTAGAACTATGTGGTAACATTATTTAAATATTTTAGAAAACTATTTTTTATTTTTACTTGAAGTACAGTTTTGACTGTTTATTTTTATTTACTTGAGGATGGGTAAATAATTCATGTAACAGAACGAACATTATTAAGGACATCATTTACTAATTTTAACAAAAGGGGAGGAGTTTCATGGTTTTAAAAATACTCAGAAAGAGAGGAGGGTTACGTTTGGATGAAGTCCTGTGTGACCGGGAGAAAAGCACTTAATTCATTTTTTAATTGTGTGGTTTCATTAACTACTGTGTTGACTGATCTATTGGCATTGTATTCACCTATAAACACTTGTGGTTAGTGTACTCCTGGTGATCCATTCTTCATTATCTGAATTTCAACTCTTTTATATATGCGGCAGTTGCTTGGTGAGAAGTAATGAATATAGTAACAGAGATAAGACAACTGGAAATGGAATCTTTAGAAAGGGGTACATAGAGAAATTAAATGGAAAAAATGGGAATGTGGTAACAATGCATGCAGACTAATATTTTGGAAGAGGAATGAGGTTTCAGGGAAGGCAGGAATTGAATGAGGTTTGCAATGTTTGATTGACAATGACTGGATAAATTATAAGTGATGCATAACATTTGGAACTGAAAATATGTCAATATGGACTGTTTTCATTTATATGAATGTATGATTGACTATGACATAAGTGATAATTTAATGAAGGTGTTTCTTGTTTAAAAAATAATAAAACAAAAAGTCACCTTAAGGAGTAAACTGAACACAAACTGAAAATAAAAGTACTAGCTTGACACATTGACCAACATTTACTAATGGTGCTATGACATTACAGACAGATGCTTAACCAATTAAAGGAAACAAAAAAAAAAAAAAAGAAACTGCCTTCCCTGAAACCTCATTCCTCTTCCAAAATATTAGTCTGCATGCATTGTTACCACATTCCCATTTTTTTAATTTAATTTCTCTATTTCTCTATCTCTATTCCTCTCCTGTTTGGTATCTACTTCTCTGAAGTACAGGCTAACACAGAAGGTCTTTGGCTAACAAAGTTTGCAGATGACTGAAACTAGGAGCCATAATCGAAACTCCTAACGATGTGGACATCCTACAAAAGGGCCTCACTGAGACAGATGCCTGGAGTCAAAGCCATGGCCTCAAGCTCAATGCCAAAAAGTGTATTGGCATCCCCTTTGGTAAAATCTCTGTACCCATGAACTACCACATAAGTGGTAGTCTACTTAACGCCAAAAGTGTGATAAGAGACCTTGGGACACAGGTGGACAGTAGTCTCTCCTTTGATAATCACATCGCCACAGTGGTCAGGAAATCCTTCTACGTGGCTCACCTCATCACAAAAGGTTTCTCATCCAGAAAAAAAGAGGGCTTTGTTCCCCTCTACTCATCACTCATTAGACCCATTATAGAGTACAACGCGCCTTTTGCTATGCACCTCACAAGACATCTACAACAACTGGAAAGGCCAGAGAAATACCTCACAAAGAGGATTGCTGGCCAAAAAACAAATGCCCTACACAGACCGTCTCAAAAACTCCAGCTTTACTCCATCACATATCGCCTACTCAGAGGCGATCTCTGCCTAACATACAAAGCTATGTCAAACCCAGAGCTGTTGGACATGCTCCACTTAAAGAAATCCAAATCCCTCCAAACTACACGCTCTAGGGACCTAAACCTTGTCACCACAATAAACAGAACATGCTTTAGGGATAGATTCCTGTCCCAGAGACTTCCCGTACTGTGGAACAGACTACCTGTCTCTGTCAAACAGAGCTCCTCATTAGCACTCTTCAAGAAAAATCTTGATGATTGGATGGGAAATAGGAAATTCACCCCGGGGATCACTTCTGCGGCTCTGCTCGACAGAGGCACAGGAAAATAATTTTCTTGGGTAGTGAAAGCCATGGTACCTTTTTGGCTAGGCTTATATAGGCCCTAGGGCTAATAGCCTAGTACATACCTATGAACCTATAAAGTTCTACTGATTTACAAAAGTTATCAACTGCAGTAATAAGTCACACTGGTCAGGACAGCTGTTAAAGTACCCGTATTTCTCAACTGTCCATGATTTTGCAGAAGATTCCTGATTTTGCTTTATATTTTTGGTGCCTCTCATTATATTTTTTATTTTCTTGTAAATCTTACAGTAATCTTTTTATTGACATACATTAAAGTTTTGTGATTCTTATTATTGAGAAAATGCTTGGTCATGCAAAACCTTTGTTCTCTTAACCTTTTAACTGAACTACAAGAATATTTATAAATTGTCACTGATTTTGAGTCTTTAACCCTCCCCCATTTTCTTTTCAAGAATTTCTGACCATGTAAGCCAAGATGTATGTCACTGCCATCTTTGTTAGCAATAACTACAAAACAATAATGCATGCACATATGGATAAGTGGAATATATTGGGGCCTATATCTATATCTATATCTATATCTATATCTATATCTATATCTATATCTCTCTCTATGTGTATATATATATATATATATATATATATATATATATATATGTATACAATAATATATATATGTATACAATAATTTTGCCAAAATGGGCATGGGTAGTTAACGGTGATAAGTGGGTAGAGCACCCAGCCTACTCTGACGTACACTAGGGACCCTTGCTAAAGGTGGGA
This sequence comes from Protopterus annectens, assembly GCF_019279795.1. Taxonomy (NCBI): domain Eukaryota; kingdom Metazoa; phylum Chordata; order Ceratodontiformes; family Protopteridae; genus Protopterus; species Protopterus annectens. The sequence continues at coordinate 1,846,519,445 of NC_056725.1, read as the reverse complement.
GGGATATATGTGCCCCTATTGGCCAGTGTTTGCCCACCATAAAGCCCAGCAGCCCTGGGTCAATAAGCTACTGGCTGGCCGGTGTCTAGTTGCCCAGCTTGGGTTATCTGGGATAGCTCTGTTTGGTGGAAGCTGGAAGTAAAAACAATCAGCCTGCCAAACATGAAACTGAAAATTGCTACACATAATGTAGGTTCTCTAACAGGATACAGTTTGGAGTGGATGACATGATAATAAGGAAGAGGCTGGGCATCTTATGTGTCCAAGAGATGAGATGGAAGGGCAGTGCAGCAAAGTCACTTGGCTTTGGATCCAGACTCTACTATTTAGGAGGGGGACAGGCTAGAAATGGTGTACGAATTGTGGTGAGAGAGAGGCTTTAGAACACAGTGAGGGATATAATCAGAATTAATGACAGACTCATGACAATCAGATTCCAGTGTAATAATAGGGCAGTATTCATAATCTCAGCCTATGCCCCACAGCAGGGTTGTGATAGTGAGGAAAAGAGTGCATTCAGACAGCAGTTGCAGGACCTACTAGATAATGCAGGACAACATGAATTGGTGTTGATAATGGGTGACTTGAATGTACATATCGGGGCAGACAGAACAAGATATGAGGACTGCCTTGGTCCACATGGGTAGGGCAACAGGAATAAAGAAGGAGAAGCCATTCTAGACTTCTGTCTGGCAAATGGCTTTATAGTAGCCAGCACATGGTTCAGAAAAAACAGACAGTCACAGGATCATATACAAGAGTGGCCTACATACAGCTCAGGTACACTTCCTCCTGGTAAGGAAATGACACTGGTGTAGAATCCATGATTGTAAAGTCAACCCCAGTGAAACAGTCAGCCCAGAGCATAAATCACTAATTACCACAATCAGCTACAAGCAGTGGTCAGAATAGTATCTAAGGTCAACAGAAGCCAGGCTGAAGACCTGGAAGTTCATGGAATTATTTAGGGCTGTAGCACCCCAAGAAGAGATGAAATAGGTGGAGGTGAACAAGAATGGCAGTGCCTAAAAACAGCATGTGTTAGGACTACAGAACAGATATGTGGCTGAGCCAGGTATGGAAATAAGGTACATAAGGAAAGCTGGTGGTGGAATGCAAAAGTCCAGGAAGTCATCAACAGAAAGAAGGAGTGCAGGAAGAAGTAGGAGATAGAAAAGACTGATAAGGCTAGGAAGGACTACTGGTTGGCTAACAAAGAAGCTAAGAAAGGAGTTGCAATAGCAAAGAATAGGGCATCAGAGGTACTGTACCAACTTCTGGAAAGTGACTCAGAAACTATATCAGGTTGCAAGGCAAAGACAGAAAGATAAAGAAGATAGTCAGACACCCTTCATAAGGGATGCCAGCAACAACCTGCTCACCAGTCCACAGGGCATCAAGGGCAGATGGAAGGAGTATTTCCAGCAGCTTCTGAATTAAGAAAACTCCACAGAAGCTGTACTGCCCCAGAAACAGCCTACAATGAAAGAGGAAGAGGAGCCAACTCTAGAAGAATTAAGAACAGTACTAAGGAAAATGAAGTCAGGGAAAGCAGCAGGCTCAGATAAGGTCACAGCAGATATGATCAAGATGCTGGGTGAGAGGGGAGAAATGGCTCCTAAGGGTACTAACAGCAGTGTGGAGAGAAAGGTGCATTCCAGATGACTGGAGAATAAGTATACTTGTGCCATTGTACAAGAACAAAGGGGACATCCACAACTGTGAGAAGTACAGAGTCATCAAACTCCTATCATATTGGATGAAAGATCTGGAGAGGGTGACTGATAAATGGATATGCAGAGTAATAGAATGTAAGATGGGAGATCAGCAGTTCAGATTCAGATCAGGATGCAGCACAATTGACTTGATGTTTGCAGTGAGACAGATACTTGAGAAGATGCTAGAGATGACGAGAGAGTCCAACTGGGCATTCCTAGAGTTGGAGAAAGCAAATGACAAGGTCCCAAGAAAGCTGATCTGGGCATTACTGCAGTGGTTTTTTAAGTCCCAGAAACATTGGAAGAGTTAGTGCAGGCTATGAAAAAGAGCCCAATTACTCAAGTGCGAACAGTGTTCGGCCTCACAGAGGGGTTCCCAGTGGGAGCAGGTGTACATCAGGGTTCAACTCTGAGCCCACTGCTGTTCATAATGGTGATGGACTACATTAGCAAACAGGTCGTAGGGAGCAGATCAACAAAGTTGCTGTATGCAGACAATGTGGCATTACAGGCAGACTCTGAGCTAGAACTTCAGCAAAGGATAGTTGAATGGAATACACTACTGAAGGCACATAAGATGAAACTAAGCACAGGTAAGATGTTGGTAATGGCAGCAAATTGGGAAAATCAGAAGAAGTGGAGAATATATATGGAAAGGAAGGTAGTGGAACAGGCAAATAGCTTCAAGTATCTGGGAGGGGTGGTTGAGGAGAATGGAAGTCTGACTGAACAGGTCAAAGCTAGAATCAGAGGGGCTGCCGCCAACTGGCATAGAGTGTCAGGTATAGTCTGTGATAGAAGAATGCCAAAGAAGCTGAAAAGTAAGGTGTGCAAGACAGTGGTGCGACCAGTACTATTGTATGGTACAGAAACCTGGGCAGTAAAGGCAGAACAGTTGAAGAAGCTAGAGTTGATGGAAATGAAGTGCCTGAGAAAGGTGATAGGATGTACACTGTGGGACAGGCGAAGAAATGAGGACATAAGAGCAGAGGCCAAAGTAGCTCCATTTGCAGAAAACATCAAACAGAACAGATTACAGTGGTTTGGACATGTGCAGAAAAGCAGAAGACAATCAGGTGAGGAAGGTTTGGGACAGACAGAAAGAAGGTAAAAAGAAGCGAGTACGGCCAGCAAAGAGATGGATTGATTGAGTGAAAGAAGATCTGTGACAGTCAGGCTTGAGTTTTGAAGAAGGCAGGAGCATGGCACTGAATCGAGAGAGTTGGCGACAGTTAACATGATACTCTGACCCCATGTAGAAAAAAATGGGAAAAAGGGGGGCTGATGATGATGATGATGATAAGACTATATATATATGTATGTACTATGGAATATGAATTTTTGTATAAATCTCATATGATTACAAAAAAAAAAAAGAGAAAATACAGCTTTGTGTTTTAATGTATATTGTGTAATATATGTTACATTTACCCTTACTTTTGTGACCTAGGTCATATAAAATTGGGGTCCAAGAAATTAGGGTATTTACCCGAGTAACATATAAAAGTATTCAAATTAAGTTATGCAAAAGTTGAATTGTTCTTTTAGAATTTGAATGAAAGGTTTGTTAAAGGTAAATATTACTTTCGGCAAATGTACAGCAATACCCAGGTTTGACTTGGTAATCCCAAGTAATTAGAAGATAGGTTTTATATGGTAAAATAAAATGAATTTTTAAGTTTTTTTTTCACCTTCCTTTTAGAATGACTTTGGTGTTGATTTTATAGTGAGCAGTGTGGACCTATTCGTCATATACTTGGGCAAGCTGACTCTTGGTAAAATGACGTTTTCTTAATGGCTGACTAGTAGTGCTTCTTAGAGGAGCACTATTACCTATATGACCATCACACATACAGCAGCCCAGGACTGCAGTACAAAGTAACTAAGCTACCTGATGAATGACTGAATAGTTTTCAGTGGGAATAGTAGTCTAGCATTAGGTATGATACTAGCTGACTAGTAGGTAGTGGTGATGCTCCAGTACACTAACTCAAAGTCTAAGTGGAAGAAAGCTCTGGTTATCTTTATTATAGAAAGTTACTGTTGTTATAGACACATATGTTTGTGAGATATCATGGGGCTGAATTCAGAAGAGTACAGAAAGAGTACTTGGTAGCAGTAAGCTGTTTTGGTCTGCTAGTAACAATATGATAAACTCCATAAATGATGGAGAAATATGAACATTAGGAGCATCTGTCTATGCTAGTGACCTAAAGTTTGGTTGCAGAATCAGCTGAGCATGGAGTTCGTGGTCTTCTATAAAAAGATGCATAGAAAGAAGCCAGTAGTGATCTGCCAATGGTAGTTTTATTTAAAAGAAAATGAATAAATAAATAAATAGGTAGCTTGACCTAAAACAAAATGGGGGATTACTTCAGTCTCTCTCCCTACTAGTACAGTGAGTCAACAAAATTAAAGGAGTTGTAAGAGAGCTAGGTAGCAGAAATCAAAGGTGAAATGGCAGGAGTATTGCAGGAAATGGAAAATTAGTTACTTATTTGGTTAAGGAGGCTAATTCTGAAGAAAAGCTAATATTTCCATTTGAGTCCCTTTCTGTGCTCATGCACAACATGGAGGACTACCATTCAATTGTATTGTATATTCAGGATGCACTTCAAAGTGTAAAACATCAGATAATTACTGCTGCAGAAACAAATAAGTGGAGGAAAAAGAAAGTGACTGAAGAATCAGATAAATATCAGATGCTAATGAAGAAAGTGCATATGTTACAGATGAAGGTAGATGATTTGGAAAGTAGGCGTATCCCGGAGACTGTGAACAGTCAAGAACTGACTTTGTAGAAAATATAGTGAGAGAGGAATAAAATATATCACACTTCATTTTCAGAATAGAACAAGTTCAAAGAGTAGGAAGAATATATTAAATCCCAGGCATGTGCTTAAGGCTCTCAGCTCTTTTCCCTCAAGAGATATGTGTTCTTTGGCAACAAAACCACATTAAATTTGAGGATACTTTCTCTGCAGATTTGTATCAGTGTTGCAAAGAAATGGATTATTTGAAGAGAAAGTTAACTGAAATAGGATATCATTTGATTATAATTTATCCCACACTAATGATATCAGCCTGGAACAAGATAAGGTAATATTTAGACATAACATTCACATTACAGTTTTATAAAGAAGAAAAAGAAAAGAGACAAAACTTCACAGGAAGTCTTGGAGCACATTATAACTTACAAGGACATTGAATGGGATGCAAATAAATGTGGAAGAATAGAAGACGGGCTATATAGACAGTTAGTGAGGAAGAATGCCAGACAAGAGGAAAATGTTACAGATAATACAGTGAGAGTCTGTTCATAAAAGTCTTGGAGATCCTCAAGGTATAGCAGATGATAAAAATATAAGAGACAGCATAAAGAGAAAACACCAGTGGGGAGAAGCAAATGGTGAGAGTGCTGAAAACAATCAAAAAACTGTCAGGATCACAGGTGCAGCCAAGATAGATAGGCACCTCTTCCAGCAATAACAAAATGGAGGCTATTGTTAGCAATGCCAGTATAAAATCAATAGTAAGATGAAAAAAGTCTGCAGAAACATAAAAATAATGTAGAGAAGAAAGGAAGTGAGATTTGGACACACAAGACGAATATTCTCTGTACACCAATGGTGGACTTCAACAGCTTGATGATAATGCTACAATTCCATTGTCTAGCCAAAACAACACACCTCAGAAGTGGGAGAGGGACTCCCAAATGTAAGTGCATACATAAGTTTATTGCCTTGCAGACTCATTTGTCACTGAGCCTTGTGTTTGGTTTGAAGGAGAAGGAGAGGTTGGAGTTTAGCATTGTTAGGAAAAGATAGGCTGGCTCTGTGTAGAGGGGGGTGTTTAGGGGTCATGAGGACAAGAAGGGAGGAAATGGGAGGTTGGTTTATCTCTTTTGCACTACAAAGCTGAATTGCCTACCCAGTTCTCCCCAGTATTAATTATTATGTAGAAGTTGGGTGGAAGATGGGACAGCATAGCTGGTCAAGGGCTTTGGCCCTTCATCTCCACCCACTTTGTGTTTATGTGTCTTCCCTCCTGAGATAAGTGAATGGTTATATTTCTTGAAAATTGTGTTTGTGGTTAGTGAGCATTAGGACGCTGCTATTGTGGGTTGGTGAGCAGTCTAACATGCTGACTAGTTAGTAAAAAGTGTTTTGCTATGTTATCCAAGGAATATAATATTAAGCAGACGACCATTTTACCATGCTGACAAAGTTGATGATTTGTACTTTTTAAGTTATAATGATACATTACAGTATTTAATAAAATTGAACTAATGTCTTTAATGTATTGCTAGTTTTTTGTGGATCTGTGGGGTGATGCTAAGAGTGGCAATTGATTAGCTAGTTATTAAAAGATCCTAGTAGACCCTTCTTAGACAGCCAAACTGTGCAGATAGCAAAATATCAATAAAGGTATGTTGGACAGAATAAAATGAGACTCAGAACTGAGAATAAAGTGTTTGATCACTTGATAAATGCTTAGGAGAAAATATATTTGAGAGACATTCTGGGACAGAGTTTCTAATGCATTTGAATATTTTTATCATGATTTGTAGCATGAAGTTTTTCTTCTCTTATGGAAGTTTTCAAAGTTAGTGGTATACTTATGTAAAATGTTTGCATTCCTTCAGTAAGTAGGAACATTAAGATAACACAAAGGAAACACTGGAAGATGACCTTCCTCTGGCTCATAAGTAAGAGAGGCTATGCTTCTCTTGTTTCCTTCGTGGGATATCTTGAAGTGTCAGTGAAAATCTGCAGTTGACAGGGCAGAAAGAAAATGAATAATCATTGTACCATCCAAGTAAATAAAGGTACTGCTTATCTGAGTGTTTCACTCTCAATTATATACTTATTAATAGTACTTGTAAGATGTCATTATTCCCACTGTACATAAACCATATAAATATGAACCAAAGGTACAGAAAAAGGATGTTCTTAGGACATAAGTCTATCTTAGAAAAGTTGCAATGTGTTTTTTGTTCCGTGCAAGTAGACTTATGGAAATTCTAAATGTTTGTACTAAGTAATGACATTTCAGTCAGTATAAGAGCTAACTGGTTATATCTTTTGAAAGTGCTTTTTTAGTTAGTATGCAGAATACTGTGCACATAGTTATGTCAGATATATATATATATATATATATATATATATATATATATATATATGTGTCACTTCACCTAAAACCCATTTCACCTAAACTCATTCCACTGAGACCAAATCACCTAAATTTCATTTCACCTAAAACTCATTTCACTGACAAGTAGTACTGTAACACAATTGAAAGGTATATGCCCTTTTCCCCATTGTAGTGCGATCCTGGTGTTAGTATATATATTAAGGGAGGGGCACAGGCCACCCCCTTGTTGGCTTTTACCAAATAATGTAAAACAAAACCAGGCAACATAAAACCAAAATAAGTTGTGGGCTACATCCCTCAAACCCCCCAATGTCCTTAATATATATACTAACTCCAGGATCACACTACAGTGGGGAAAAGGACATATATGTTTGACTTGCCGTATTGTACTACTTGTCAGTGAAATGAATTTTAGGAGAAATGAGTTTTAGGTGAAATGAAATTTAGGTGATTTGGTCTCAGTGAAATGAGTTTAGGTGAAATGGGTTTTAGCTGAAGTGATAGGTACCCAGATATATATATATATATATATATATATATATATATATATATATATATATATATATCTATGGTTCCACTTGAAGTGGTGGTGGTGCTGCGGTAGCGTTGTCACCTCACAGTAAGACGTTGTCCTGTTTGATTCTCAGCTAGAGGGTCTTCTGTGTGGAGACATGCATGAATGAGCATACCTTCATTGAAGGTTGTGCATCAGAGCTGGCAACTCAGTACGTAAAAATCAACTGCCAATCATTAGCAGACCGGAGTTCCGCTGTGGCGACCCCTAATCGGGAAAAGCAGAAAGACACAACAAAATATGGTTCCACTTGAAAACATCGAAATTCTAAACCATCAAAATTCATATGGTTGAGACCATATCATCAAGTGTTTAGAACATCAATGTTGTCAAGGGGAAGAAAAAGGTAAGTAAAAAAGGGAAAAAGCTAGTGTTTCTGCAGGGCAGCAAGGTGCCCTGCACACTGTGTCTGTGAATGTGCCATCTCTGTGATGGCACTGCAGACAGCGAACGGGAAATCTTCCATTTAGCGCTTCTGCATATAGTGCCAAAATGGAGCTTTCCCTTTACCCCACTGTAGTGCGTTCTCGGAGTTGTTATATTAAAGTTGGGTTGGTGTGGGGGGTGTAGGGGGGGCGAAGCCTTCCTGCATAAAATAGTTTTTAGAGGTTTTTTTTCTTTTTTTTACATTCCCTTTGAATCTTCGATGGTTTGAAACTCAATGTTCTTGTCTCGATGACCAGAATTCTGATGTTTCAAGCTTTTGATGATTCAAAGTGGAACTATATATATATATATATATATATATATATATATATATATATTTATACATACGTTACTGATACATAAAGTAAGAAATAGTGTGTAAAATGAACATTAAGTTTTGCCTTAGATGACTAATTCACTGTACCCATAGTATGAGAAATGACAGTGTACTCAGTGTTGTGCTAAATGTATGTATCTTTGTCTTATTGTTTCTTAAACAATCAGATGGGACCTACTTTTGCTGCATCTGTGTATAGAGGTTGTTAACATTTCAGCTTAGTGATTTATATGTAGTCTGTCTCTCTCTATTTGGCAAATACATCTCTTTTCTACTGATAAAAATGATACATACTTGGTTCTATTTGCTTTTGGAACAGAAAGAGTATATTCAGTGATGACATAACTTGATTGTTTTGAAGTCTGGTACCTATACAGTCAATAAGTGTATAATGTTCTCTGATGCATGGTATACCAATTGCATTCAAGTTTTTTTCAGTTAAGTAGGTGCTCTGCAAAATATATAGGATGTTTTGCCACAGAGCATTTAACTAATGTGTTTTCCTGTTTGGAAATGTATAAGACAAAAGTGTTAGACACTGCATATCACTCACAGCTGAGGCATTTAATTCACCAAAATCTTGCTGGAGAAAAGGGGCCAAGATGTAGGTCAGGTAATAGAGATAGAGATAGAGATAACTGGATGTGTTAGACAAGCACTACACATTCATTTCTTATCTTGGAATGTGGCAGGGTATTCTCATAAGATAAAGTTTAAATGGATTTTTCAGAAGTTAAAACATTCAAATGTTCAAGTAGCCCTTTTATAGGAGACTAAACATTAGAAAAGTACATAAGTTACAGCAATGGGGATTTCCATATATGCTTAGGGACCAGAAAGCTGGTGAAGAGAAAAGAGATGTGGTGATTTTAATTCATGGAAATGTAAATGTTACAAATAAAGTTTGTAAAATAGGAACAATGGGGAGGTATATTATATGGTGCAGTTCAATTCAAAATAGCAGAATTACGATTGACAACATATAAATCCCCGGTGTTGACCCAAAATTTTTGAAGACTTTGTAAAACTTTGAAAGAAATAGCAGAAGAAGGAGATTTACATTCTGGGGGGGGGGGGGGGGCGGACTTCAATTTTATTTTGAGTCTTGAATTGGATAGGTTACAATTTAAAAATGAGCACAATATTAAGCCTCCGTAATGAATGAAGGAAAATGTAAGTCAACACAATTTAATAGACTTATGGAAGGCTATGGAGGGGCATCCTTTATTTTCTGAAGGACAGAGAGAGCCTTGAGTAGCAGGTTGGAGTACCTTCTTTTTAGTAAGAAAAAACAGGCAAGAGTGACACAACTGGAGCTGTTAGCTAGATACATTTCAGACCATGCTCCAGTAATTATGTCAGTGGTACTGGACAGGACACAGGATAGGTTGGACTTATACAGACGAGCTTGGTACAACTGGAGAATAAACAAACAGCAAGGCAGGTTAAGGCAATAATTACGTTTGATAACAGTGGCTAATAACAATCAGAAGGAGTCTTTGCATATTTTATGGTATGACATAGTAAAAACAGTAATGAGGGTTCATTTAATCTAGAGAAAGTTAAAAATAGGTGAATACTGTTTAATAAAGTGAAGGAGCAGGAGGAAAGATTAAAATAATTTCATGACTTAATCCTGAGGAAGTGGAAACCACTTGTATATTTTGATAAAATAAGTGTGTATCAGAAAGATTGAAGTGGAGCATTTAACAATCTCATAAGCAAAGATAAAGTGAATTATTAGCGGCATCTGGTGGCTGCAAGGGGGGAGTCGTGAAAAGCTTATCACTTGGGAATAAAAAAAGCACAATCTGTAGACAATATAAAAGATAGAGCAGTGCAGGTACTAATCACAGCAGTTCAAGTAAGGTGAGCGTTTATATCTGAAGAAATTTATCAAAGGCATGAGGGAAGACAGATAGCAGAATGGTTCCAGAATTTTTATAAATTAGAAAGTCAGTAAGTGGGGATCATGAAGACCCATTATATTACAGGACATTCAGCTGGCTATACAGAATATAAAAAGAGGAAAAGCTGCAGGTCTGGATGGGTACCTTCTCCAGTTTTCCAAATGCAGAAAAAGAAGTGGCATTAATATTACCAGAGGAGTCAAATAATTCCAGATGGTAGGAGCCATGTTAGTTATTTAAATATAGAAAGGGCAAGGAAGACAGATCAGATCTGGTTAGTTGCAGACCAATTTTGCTCCTAGATTAGATATAAAAATTCTAACAAAAACACTGGTTAAAAAGCTAGATGAACTTTTACATAAAGATTGAGACCAAAACAAAATGGGTTTATAAAAGGTCGGCAGAGTATAGATAATTTAAGGAAACTGGTTATTTTTCCTGAAAAGCACCTAATAGGGTACATGAATGCAGATATCATTTTATTTCACATCAAAAAGGGTTTTGATATGGTGCTGGGAATTCATATTTGAGGTATTGCAAATATGAAAACAAGGAGATGAATTCACTCAGTGGGTTAAAATGTTGTACAATGCTTCTGCCTTTGAAGTAGCAATAAATAAAGACATTTCTACACACTGCAAGACCTTCTGGGGGATTAGACAGGGGTGTCCTCTGTCCTCAGGTATTTTTTTGTTAGCAATAGAAGAACAGAGTTTAAAAATATAGGAGGCTTTGGAACAAAGACAGTTGACAGGTGGCATAGCCATGTTTCAGCTATATGCTTATGATTGCATATTAATGGTATAAAATGTAATAAAACTTTGCTTCTGGTCTTAAACATATTTGATAAATTCTAAAAAGTATTCTGATTGGAAAGGAATTGTAACAAAATGGTGCTGATCAGAGTTAGGAAAGGTAATGGAGGAAGAAGAGCGAAACAGAACATACAGGGGGGTGCAACTACTTTCATCGTTTGAATTGGAGGTGGGTTATAACTAGAAATGAACAGTTATATGATATATAGCACTATATGCAAAGTATAATGTTTGTTATGTTAATATACTTTGATTAGTTTTATATGAATGTAAATTCAGTTCAATAAAGGTGTTTGAAAAAAGAAAATAAAAATAAATTTAGAAAATGTATACAAAAGAAATAATTATTTTTTACAAGAGGAAGGTAGTTAAGCCTATACTACTGTAGGCAAATTGAATGCTCTTAAATTTATGATTATTCTTCACTTTATATATGTTATAAGGCATGTACCAATGATACCTGACCACTCATTAGTGGTGAAGATCCAGCTTTTGCTTGAAGGGTGTGTAGGTATTACAAACCAACATAAAATTCCAAGACATGAGTCTCTGCCATTCTCCGCAGAAAGAAGATGGTGTTTGATAGCACCTTCCCTCATAGATCATAACAAACTAAAATTTGATATACACGTAAACCAAATGATTAAGACCATTAATAAGAAGCTAGGCTCTTTATATAGAATAAATAGCTTCTTGACCCCCCAAGCTAAAATGGCCATCGCCCAGACTCACCTTCTCTCATCACTCCTGTACTCGCCCCTTACTTCACAACATAAGTAAAACTGTCATGAACAAACTCTCCAATTGCTACAATCATATTGCAAGGTTTGTTACTAGGTCACCATATAGGACCCATCATTGTACCAACTTAGCCAAGCTCAACTGGACTGAGCTTCCTAACCTTATCTCTTACAACCTACTAGTCCTTACCCACAAAATTATATACAACCCTGAATATGCTCCTTCACTCAAAATGCTGCTTCCCCTTTGTAACAACCCACGACCATTGAGGTCATCCAACCGTCTCCTAATCCAAACATTCAAAACTAATAACTCTGCTGGTGACTCCCTTCTCACCAACGCTGCAGGTAAAATTTGGAACAAACTTCCCCATGATATTATATCCATCTCTACTTTAAGTCAATTCAAAACTAAGCTAAAAACACATCTGGGTTCAATGCGAAGTTGCCATTGCCTAAACCCGGGATAGTCTACTCTAGGCTTGACTAATCAGCCTTAACACCTGTATCTCCTACATCTCCTTCTATACTAATCCTCTTACATCTTAGATAAATTAGATGGAATAACTTAACATGCTCTAATTTTGTATGTAAAATTGCTTACACTGTTATTTAAATGTTTTTGTCACATGTGTTTGGAGCTTTTCTCCCCGGGCCTCCGCTGAAAATGGACATGCATCCAGTCGGATCCTCCCGGTCAACAAATGTAAAATAAAATAAAATAAATAAAATAAATAAAATAATTCACTGTACCCATAGTATGAGAAATGACAGTGTACTCAGTGTTGTGCTAAATGTATGTATCTTTGTCTTATTGTTTCTTAAACAATCAGATGGGACCTACTTTTGCTGCATCTGTGTATAGAGGTTGTTAACATTTCAGCTTAGTGATTTATATGTAGTCTGTCTCTCTCTATCTGGCAAATACATCTTCTCTTTTCTACTGATAAAAATGATACATACTTGGTTCTATTTGCTTTTGGAACAGAAAGAGTATATTCAGTGATGACATAACTTGATTGTTTTGAAGTCTGGTACCTATACAGTCAATAAGCGTATAATGTTCTCTGATGCATGGTATACCAATTACATTCAAGTTTTTTTCAGTTAAGTAGGTGCTCTGCAAAATATATAGGATGTTTTGCCACAGAGCATTTAACTAATGTGTTTTCCTGTTTGGAAATGTATAAGACAACAGTGTTAGACACTGCATATCATTCACAGCTGAGGCATTTAATTCACCAAAATCTTGCTGGAGAAAAGGGGCCAAGATGTAGGTCAGGTAATAGAGATAGAGATAGAGATAACTGGATGTGTTAGACAAGCACTACACATTCATTTCTTATCTTGGAATGTGGCAGGGTATTCTCATAAGATAAAGTTTAAATGGATTTTTCAGAAGTTAAAACATTCAAATGTTCAAGTAGCCCTTTTATAGGAGACTAAACATTATAAAAGTACATAAGTTACAGCAATGGGGATTTCCATATATGCTTAGGGACCAGAAAGCTGGTGAAGAGAAAAGAGATGTGGTGATTTTAATTCATGGAAATGTAAATGTTACAAATAAAGTTTGTAAAATAGGAACAATGGGGAGGTATATTATATGGTGCAGTTCAATTCAAAATAGCAGAATTACGATTGACAACATATAAATCCCCGGTGTTGACCCCAAATTTTTGAAGACTTTGTAAAACTTTGAAATAAATAGCAGAAGAAGGAGATTTACATTCGGGGGGTTATTTTGAGTCTTGAATTGGATAGGTTACAATTTAAAAATGAGCACAATATTAAGCCCCCGTAATGAATGAAGGAAAATGTAAGTCAACACAATTTAATAGACTTATGGAAGGCTATGGGGGGGCATCCTTTATTTTCTGAAGGACAGAGAGAGCCTTGAGTAGCAGGTTGGAGTACCTTCTTTTTAGTAAGAAAAAACAGGCAAGAGTGACACACCTGGAGCTGTTAGCTAGACACATTTCAGACCATGCTCCAGTAATTATGTCAGTGGTACTGGACAGGACACATGATAGGTTGGACTTATACATACGAGCTTGGTACAACTGGAGAATAAACAAACAGCAAGGCAGGTTAAGGCAATAATTACATTTGGTAACAGTGGCTAATAACAATCAGAAGGAGTCTTTGCATATTTTATGGTATGACAGAGTTAAAACAGTAATGAGGGTTAATTTAATCCAGAGAAAGTTAAAAATAGGTGAATACTGTTTAATAAAGTGAAGGAGCAGGAGGAAAGATTAAAATAATTTCATGACTTAATCCTGAGGAAGTGGAAGCCACTTGTATATTTTGATAAAATAAGTGTGTATCCAAAAGATTGAAGTGGAGCATTTAACAATCTCATAAGCAAAGATAAAGTGAATTATTAGCGGCATCTGGTGGCTGCAAGGGGGGAGTAGTGAAAAGCTTATCACTTGGGAATAAAAAAAGCACAATCTGTAGACAATATAAAAGATAGAGCAGTGCAGGTACTAATCACAACAGTTCAAGTAAGGTAAGCGTTTATATCTGAAGAAATGTATCAAAGGCATGAGGGAGGACAGATAGCAGAATGGTTCCAGAATTTTTATAAATTAGAAAGTCAGTAAGTGGGGATCATGAAGACCCATTATATTACAGGACATTCAGCTGGCTATACAGAATATAAAAAGAGGAAAAGCTGCAGGTCTGGATGGGTTCCTTCTCCAGTTTTCCAAATGCAGAAAAAGAAGTGGCATTAATATTACCAGAGGAGTCAAATGATTCCAGATGGTAGGAGCCATGTTAGTTATTTAAATATAGAAAGGGCAAGGAAGACAGATCAGATCTGGTTAGTTGCAGACCAGTTTTGCTCATAAATTAGATATAAAAATTCTAACAAAAACACTGGTTAAAAAGCTAGATGAAGTTTTGCCATAAAGATTGAGACCAGAACAAAATGGGTTTATAAAAGGTCGGCAGAGTATAGATAATTCAAGGAAACTGGTTATTTTTCCTGAAAAGCACCTAATAGGGTACATGAATGCAGATATCATTTTATTTCACATCAAAAAGGGTTTTGGTATGGTGCTGGGAATTCATATTTGAGGTATTGCAAATATGAAAACAAGGAGATGAATTCACTCAGTGGGTTAAAATGTTGTACAATGCTTCTACCTTTGAAGTAGCAATAAATAAAGACATTTCTACACACTGGAAGACCTTCTGGGGGATTAGACAGGGGTGTCCTCTGTCCTCAGGTATTTTTTTGTTAGCAATAGAAGAACAGAGTTTAAAAATATAGGAAGCTTTAGAACAAAGACAGTTGACAGGTGGCATAGCCATGTTTCAGCTATATGCTTATGATTGCATATTAATGGTATAAAATGTAATAAAACTTTGCTTCTGGTCTTAAACATATTTGATAAATTCTAAAACGTATTCTGATTGGAAAGGAATTGCAACAAAATGGTGCTGATCAGAGTTAGGAAAGGTGAAGGAGGAAGAAGAGTGAAACAGAACATACAGGGGGGTGCAACTACTTTCATCGTTTGAATTGGAGGTGGGTTATAACTATAAATGAACAGTTATATGATATATAGCACTATATGCAAAGTATAATGTTTGATATGTTAATATACTTTGATTAGTTTTATATGATGTAAATTCAATTCAATAAAGGTGTTTGAAAAAAAGAAAATAAAAATAAATTTAGAAAATGTATACAAAAGAAATAATTATTTTTTACAAGAGAAAAGTAGTTAAGCCTATACTACTGTAGGCAAATTGAATGCTCTTAAATTTATGATTATTCTTCACTTTATATATGTTATAAGGCATGTACCAATGATACCTGACCACTCATTAGTGGTGAAGATCCAGCTTTTACTTGAAGGGTGTGTAGGTATTGCAAACCAACATAAAATTCCAAGACATGAGTCTCTGCCATTCTCCTCAGAAAGAAGATGGTGTTTGATAGCACCTTCCCTCATAGATCATAGCAGTCACTTTGGTGCAGTACAGTAGGTGACATGACAAGGAAAATGGCAAACAAATAAATAAATAATAAAGATGTTTAACTTTGAGGAGAAGAGTGGGGGTTCTCTATAGACAAACTATATAGTGAATACTTAATGGAAAAGTGGGAGACATGTCTTAAGCAACATGGTGACCTAACATGGAAAACACATATAGAAAACAACCTAGGAGCAGGTCAATGAAACAAAAATCTTCATCCAAGTGCAGGCAGAATGGGAAGAAGCAGGTATGAGTGGTTGGAAACAGATATTGGCATTCGATGCTTGAAATAAGTATGACTTTGGGCAAGGAGGAGGTGTAATCCTTTATCAAAAGCTACACATGCTGCACTTCGAAACTTGTAATTCTTTCATGGGGGCTTATATGGATTGTTGCCACACTAGACAAGAGGGAAATAACAAGGAATATCAGTGGATGAAATGGTGTAGATTGAAAAGGGGAAGAAGAAGTTTAATTTATAAGGACATCAGACAATGGAGGAGAATGAAACAGGTCATATTAGAGAGACTATGAACAGGTAAGAAAGACATAAATGAGGACATAACACAATATGAGTGGAACCAAGTATTGGAGATTACCCATTATCTTAGTTAATGGCCTTATGGTTGGGATCTTATATTTGTGCTATAATACACCTAAGAAGATAATGCACGGTGGTCTTATATTTGTGGTATAATACACCTAAGAAGATAATGCATGGTGGTCTTATATTTGTGGTATAATACACCTAAGAAGATAATGCATGGTGGTCTTATATTTGTGATATAATACACCTAAGAAGATAATGCACGGTGGTCTTATATTTGTGGTATAATGCACCTAAGAAGATAATGCATGGTGGTCTTATATTTGTGGTATAATACACCTAAGAAGATAATGCGTGGTGGTCTTATATTTGTGATATAATACACCTAAGAAGATAATGCACAGTGGTCTTATATTTGTGGTATAATACACCTAAGAAGATAATGCATGGTGGTCTTATATTTGTGGTATAATACACCTAAGAAGATAATGCATGGTGGTCTTATATTTGTGGTATAATACACCTAAGAAGATAATGCGTGGTGGTCTTATATTTGTGCTATAATACACCTTTATCCCAGCTGAATGAAGGACAGCCACTGCTATCCTGCTACACAAAGGTGGAGAATCCACTGACCCAGGCAATTATACTCCCATCAGCCTAACTAGCCTGATCTGCAAGGCCATAGAATGCATTATCATGGACCTCATAAACTAGGACATTGGCAACCTCCAAACGCTGACCCCACACAGTTTGGTTTTGTCAAAGGGAGATCATGCCTGTTAAACTTGGTTGACTTCTTCAAAGCAGTCACTAAAGCCATGAACAAGGGGAAGACAGTGCACACTGCCTACCTTGACCTAGCCAAAGCCTTTGACACTATTCCCCACTCAAGCATAATAGATAAACTCTCCCAGCTAGGCATCACCCTGTAAGTTACCAGATCGGTAGCTAACTGGCTCACTGATAGAACTCAGTCAAAATAGGGGAAGCCACCTCTAGGAGTAGACCCGTAATGAGCGGTGTACCCCAAGGATTGGTCTTGGGGGCTCTACTGTTTGGGATATACTTTCTGAGGTGCAAGCCAAAACCAGTGGTCTTTGGCTGACCAAGTTTGCAGATGACTGCAAGTTGGGCACTGTCTTAAATTCCCCTAGTAATGTGAACATACTCCAAGAAGGCCTTACCTAAACTAATGAAGGACTAGTGCCAGAAGCATGATCTCAAACTGAATGCCAAGAAATGCATCATTATCCCCTTTGGGGATAATGACATCCCCACTAATTATCACATTAATAACAAGGCAATAAGCACGTAATCAGTTGTGAGGGACTCGGGCACCCAGGTTGATAGCAACCTCACATTTGAACACCACGTTGCCTCCTTTGTTTGGAAGGCTTTTTACATGGCCCACCTCATAAATAAGGGTATTTCATCCAGGAACAAGGAGGTCATAATATCCCTGCACTCCTCCCTTATCAGATCCATTATTGAGTACAATGCCCCCTTTGGCATGTACCTTGCCAAGCACATGCAGCAGTTGGAGAAACCACAGAGGTTCCTGACCAGGAAAATCCAGGGTCTCAAACACCTATCCTATACAGATAGGCTAAAAGCCCTGTCCTTCTACTCAGTCTCATGCAGACTGCTCAGATGTGACCTGTGTCTGGCATACAAGGCCATCTCAGACCCAGCCTTGATGGAATTGCTGCATATCCATAAGACAAACTCCACTCGAGCAACCTTCATGCAAAGGCTTAACCTGGTCTGTGACATTAATAGAACTTGTTAGCAGGATAGATTTGTGCCTGAAAGACTCTCCCATCTGTGAAATAGACTCCTCTTCATGGCAAGCAGAGTACCTCTCTAGCCCTCTTTAAGAGGAACCTGGGCAACTAGATGGGAAACAGAAAATACACCCCTGGGATCCCACCTGTGTCCTTGCTGGACAGAAGAAAACAGGTGCTGACTTTGAGGGAACATGGGCAAAATTCTTGACTAGGCTTATAAGGGCCTCTGAGCCATTAGCCTAGTATCATCCTATGAACCTATGAACCTATGAGAAGAAAATGCATATTGGTCTTCTATTTGTGGTACTATACACCTAAGAAGATAATGCATAATGGGGGGGTTATAAATCAACAGCTAAGGATTTTATGCTTGTGGTATATAATACACCTAAGAAGATAATGCATGGCGGTCTTATGTTTATGGTATAATACACCTAGAAGATAATGCATGCTGGCCCTATATTTGTGGTATAATACACCTAAAAAGGTAATGCACGGTGGTCCTATATTTGTGGTATAATACACCTAAGAAGATAACGCATAATGGGGGGGTTATAAATCAACAGCTGAGGCTCTTATGTTTGTGGTATATAATACACCTAAGAAGATAACTCATGGTGGCATTATATTTATGGTATAATACATCTAAGAAGATAATGCATGATGGTCCTATATTTGTGGTATAATACACATAAGATGATAATGCATGATGGTCTTATATTTATGGTATAATACACCTAAGAAGATAACGCATTGTTGTCTTATATTTGTGGTATAATACACCTAAGAAGATAATGCATGGTGGTCCTATATTTGTGGTATAATACACCTAAGAAGATAATGCATAATGGTCTTATGGTTTTGGTATAATGCACCTAATAAGATAACCTATGATGTGGGAGTTATAAAGAGCAATTGTTGAAGATGTGAAGCACAGGGAGCAGAGGTGCTGTATATGTTTTGGGAGTACAGGAAGACACAGAGTGGATTGAGACAAGTGAATAAAGGCTGGGTGGAAATATTTGGAAAACCTAAAACTTGGTTATGGGAAGCTTTAGGGCTGGAGATAAAGATAGGTATACCAGAATCAGGTCTATATCATTTGTGTGAATGTTTAATTGAGCGAATTGCTATTTGTCGAATGGAATTAAACATATATGTATATATATATATATATATATATATATATATATATATATATATATATATACATACAGATAGATAGATATAGATAAAACACCATGATCATAAGAAAGGTAATTTATTAAGCACTTTCATTCCCATACCAAGAACTCTCTTAGAATAACCCAATCACACTGAGGAATGACAAAATAATAAACCTCATCAAAAGGGATGTTCCCTTACCTGATTATCCAACCTGTTACATTTCATTTTAAGAACTGGGGCTGTACAATACAGTCATTTAGCCTTGGAAGAAAATCAGAATTTAAAAGAATCTACAAATGTAGTCCCCTACATAAAAGTAAGGTCTCCCAGGCATCAACCCTATGATTTTGTTCTACCTTCTCCTACACAAAAAAAAGAAACATTTTAAAATATTTAAATGAAACTGTACTTTGTCTTCTACAAACTGCTGTAAGGCAATGTATGCCTAGCTTACAAGGCATCCTCTGATCCTACACAGATGGATTTGTTGTACATTTGTAATACAAATAACATCAGAAATACCTTTTCTAAGGGCCTAAACATCATCTGTAACATAAACTGGACATGCTGGATGGGTGTGCATCTCAAACATTAACCCTTCTGTGGAGCAGGCTTCCTATCTATGTGAAGCAAAGCTCATCCCTAACCCTATTAAAATGTAACTTGGACCAGTGGATGGAAAAATCACATATTTACCACTAGTTTGACACCTCTGTCCCTAAAGCACGGTGGCAGCATGTGAATGCTTGATGTGTTCAAGCCTATATCATAACCTAAAATCCTTGGGGTATTGACACTTGTCAGCAATATTTTGTTAAATTTTAGGTAAGCTTGGCTAAGCTTAAAATGGCTGTTTGGCTGGTAGCCTAGTAACCACCATGAAACTATGAATAGAGTGCTTAAATAAAGCATTTGTGACATCTCCATTTCTTCTTCTTTTGGCTTTTCCCCGGTTAGGGGTCGCCACAGCAGATCATCTGTCCACTCATGATTGGCAGTGGAGTTCTATGGTGTCGAGTTGCCAGCCCAGTGCCCAACCTTCCACAGAAGGCACACACATGCACACCTAGGGCCAATTTAGAGTGTCCAATTCACCTACTGCATGTCTTTTGGATGTGGGAGGAAACCGGAGCATCCAGAGGAAACCCACATGACCACAGGGAGGACATGCAGACTCCACACAGAAGGCATCCCAGTCAAGAATCGAACTGGAGAACCTCTAGCTATGAGGTGGCAACGCTAACCGCTTCACCACCGTGGCCACCCTGACATCTCCATTTCTAATACATAAATAATTCCCATATAATCTGCTTTATCTCTTTCTTTCAGTTATACCATACAGAATGCAGAGCAGATAAAACACTGGTGTATACACATGAAGCATTCACAGGCTGCCCCTCTGCATTAGGAACATAAGTGTCCATTACAATTATATTTATCTAAGCATGGAATGACCCTTAGCTGTTGCTGAATGACTAAGTTCATTGAAGGGAGGATCTTCATGTGGACATATAGTTATTAGTATGAACATTATCAGTCCTGTTTTCCAACTGGCCATGTGAAGTAGGGGCATGGCACTAACTTGTCAACTACCAAATTTGTATTGAACCCCAAATTCCATTTCCTTATAAGAATGGAGCATATCTCATCAGGATTAACAGAATGATGCATGACTATTGTAGGAAAAAATACTTATTCAGTTTTTGATCCCACCCACTAAGGGTTTCTTTAAAATGAGGCCATGTTTGTAACCCAGTTCTTTCTTCAACAAAGAGCCACACCATCAATTATTTTTCGGGATAATTCTTCACAAACTGTTACATTCAAATGCAAAATTCCCATTCTCAGAAATTAATCTGGAAAGAGAAATAAATCGCCTTTTCTCAATGCTTTTTATCTTTTGACCAAAATTATGTGCACCATCAAAATGTAAGCAATCAATAGAAAACATGGGTTTTCTAAACATATTTCATTCAAAACTACTAGATTCCAAGTTCTTATATAGAAATGCATCTAAAAGATATTTCCATCTTAAAAGTGAATTCAAAAAAAAATATAGTGGAAGTGTGTACAAAATTAAAAAATTCCATCAATAAATCATAACTACCACATCAAACAATAAAAATGTTATCCAAAAGTCTTGAATGCATTTTTTAAACAGAGTTGCCAAATGCTGTTAACAATTGTAGAATGTTCGCAATGACAAAATAGAAGAATGGCAAAAACGAGGGCACGTAACGCCTCCACAGCTTCCCCAGACAAGTGTTTAAAATAGTCCCCTTCACAACTAAAACAATATTTCTCAGAAAGATATCCAAACTGGCTGATGGTGCCCTTTATTCCAATGAGCTTCTTATAGCTAGTCGAGACCCAAATGCTCGAAGACAAATTCTTCCAAGCCATGGACTCAGCTGTTCTGTAGCCCATGCACACAGCTCCTTGCATTCAATCTCAAATATGAATTCAGCCAGGCAACTGGTGCATACTAAAAGCTTGTATCCTAGGGAACAAAGTGTGTAAATGTTTGTGGACCAGGTAAATAAGGAAGGGGAAATGAGGGGGAGTTTAAATTTATGGAAGGAAGGGGATTTTAGATTTAAGGAGAACTGGAAGGATTCAGAAGGTTAGAGAGGAGGATTTTAGGTATAGGGAATGATAGGAAAGTACTGAAAGTTTGAAGTTAGTGAGGGGTGGGAGAATTTGGGTTTAGGGAGTGATCATAAGCTATCAGAGGGTTAGAGTTAGGAAGGGGTGGGAGATTTTAGGCTTATGGAGAGATTGGTAGATTAGAGTTAGGGAGGCAAGGGTAAGTTTAGGTGTAGAGAGCAATAGGAAGGGTTGTGTTGGCGAGGAAGGGGGAATTTTAGGTTTAGAGAGTGATCTGGAGTTTAGGTTTAGGGACAGAGTGGGAGTTTTTATGGTCATGGCCAGGGTTCTGAGAGGATAGTTAGCCTATTGTTCCTTTATGGAGATCAAGTTATTGTGAGTTAGGGCACTTACAAGAACGAGCGACTGGCAAAAGGGAAGTATGTCACATACTAATGGTATGTGAGAACTTGTAGTACAGCCATTCCAACTGCTCTTTATTTTATATTGATAAAACTAAATGAAAGCTACAAGAAGTTTTTTTAAGTAGTAAGAATATGGAGGATTTACAGCATCTTTAGAAATACTTCACTAAGAGTCTAAACGGCAGATTCAGTGCCTGAAGAAACTAGGTTTTTATAGTGTTAGATATAGGTATGCAGTGGCAGACTTAATCTGAGCATATTAATGCTCTAGTGATATTTTTGTATATACAATGGTGGCAATTAGTTTTATTAACTTCTAGAATTTTGCAGAATTAGTTTATTAACTACTGAATTCTTGCTAGAAATGATAAGAGGCTAGTAAAAATAAGTAGCAAGGCTAGTGAATTGGAAAGAAACATCTTTCAGTATAGGATGGGGAGAGCTTCCACTGTGATTCATAGAAGATCAACCCCCACTCAGCAAACTCAACTGCCCAAAAAAATCTTTCTTAAAAAAAAAAACAGATTTAAGTGTTTTTGCAGTGGACAAGTCCCTCTTCACCCTGAGTATACGGTTGCATCAAATGGAAGAAAGGAGAGATCAGCACAAAAGGGGAATGTCTGTCAGCACATCTTACAGGCAGTGATTTCCTATGGAGCTGATCAGAACATTTGGAAAATGAGCCTCAGGCAATTGATGATCAAGCAGTCAAAATGCATCTATCAGTAGTGTAATGGGTAGAGAGACATTGGAACAAGATTTTTCCATCTATTAGACAGTCAAACACCTTGGAAAGCTTTATGCAAAAACTGATTTATGGTTTGGTGACAAGGTTTACCGCACTTCTATCTTGTGGAATTGGTTTTCTAAGGCTTCTTTTGAGGTCCTTGGCCTAAAGTAACATTGCAATGTTAATATAATATTTATTTTAAAAGGTAATACAAACAGCAAAAGTAGAATAAAAAAATAAGAAAATATGAAGTTAATATATTGACCAGTAGGCTTGCTGTTCAACCTATATATATATATATATATATATATATATATATATATATATATACACACACACACACACACACACACACACACACACACACACACACACACACATATATATATATATATATATATCTATATATGTCTATATATATATATATGTATATATATATATATATATATATATATATATATATATATATATATATATATATATATATATATATATATATATATACATATGTGCTTTTCTTAATTTTACATCCACTCCACAAAATTGTCCCTTTTTATGGGCATACTCTAGTTAAGTGACTTGCTCAGAGTCACACAATAGGCAAAGGAATGTGGAAGGAATCAAACCCTGTACTCTAGCCACAGGAAGCAGATCATTAAAAGCTCAGAGCTTTAGTCTACTACATTAACATCTAGAAAGATGCATCAAAATGCAAAATAATAAGTTACATTCTCATCAAGTGCTTGACTGCATCCTCAAGGTTTCAGTTAACATGCCTATATCTTTGTTTGAGATTTGTATTTTTAATCTGGATATAACTAGCCATATGCACCTCTCCTACTCTATACAAAATGAGCACCACACCTGTACTGAAAGAGTTATTTTGTCACTCATATTATAACTACAGTGTAAATTATTTTGTAATAATTAAAAACAAGTATTCGATTCCAGAAGAATTAATTAAAAGCAGGTTTACTTTTGAAATGCAGCTTTAAGACTCAATGATCATCCTACCATAATCCCCCTCCCCTTCAGATTTTCTTTCAGCTGTTCAGGCACTGGACACACCTGACTGCACTGTCAGCAAAGTGACTTTGTGCATGCAGTTCAACAATTTCCTGAAAAGGAAACTTTTGTTATCTCATGTTCACAGCTTGCACACTTTTGTTTAATTTTACTGAGCTTGCAGTTAGGTTTCCTTGTTTGAAAACAATGATTGATGTCTTAAGCATAAAAGTTACAATGATATTTTTGTCCTTTTTGTCTGACAACAGCATCACTTGTTATTACAAATTTGTTAATTCACTGCAGTCACCAAATATATCGCTGGAAATGCAAACTACTGCAAAGTGTTTTTTAATAAATGGTGTTGCGAAGAAAACTGCAAGTAATATTTTATAGCCTACCGATTTTCCATGCATGCTACTGATGACAGAATCACTCCTATGAAAATGACAGAATATCATCTGCATTAATGGAGGCAAAATAAGCTCCTCCACACCTTTCTTACTTTGTTTTATTTTATTTTAAATATGTTAACTATATGTTCTCAGTAGTTATGCTGCTCTTAAGTGAAGAAATAGCATTGAATTTAAGACTGTAGTTTATATTACCAATTACCAATTATCAAAAGAAAAAAGTTCCAAGGCATGACTATCTTCAATACTGGAAAGTGAAAAAGAAATATTGAGCTCCTACAATAAGTACACCATAGTAACTGACTTGCTGTATCTATATCAGCGTGTCCTAGCTACCTTCAAAACAGAACTCATATCCAGCTGCTGTTAATGTTAATGTAGCCCAGCATACCCCAGCATATGTCAGTAAAAGTATGCTTCCTAAACCCTTTGGAATATTCCAGTGGAATGAATTAGCTGTAAATAAGGGCCAAGTAAAGTGCTGAAGTTATGGAGAAAACATAGCAAAGAAATTAGCATATGACTGTTGACTATCACTGTTTTGAAAGCCACCTATGGTCTTCCATCATCCTTTCCATAGTTCAGTAAACATCATATTACCTGAATTGCAATGGGAATGCCATTAAATATGTTGTGATGTGTAAACAGGAGCCCTGCTTTTTTAAAAGTTATTGTTGTTTTCTTTTATTTTTTTGTCTTTGACAGTTCAGTCATCGTCAGTATGTAAGAACTCAGATGTGTTCTATATGTATAGCAGTGGGCAGGATGTGTACAAAACAGTACAAAATAATGTTTTCTGGATAATTCCTTTTTATGACCACACTTATAAAATAAGACCAAGACTTCTAACAGTATCTTTAGTTACTTTATGCCAAAACTATCCATCTCCCAGTTTTCTTTCCAAAACCTAAAACTAAAGGTGAATGGATAATCCATACCTTAGATGTCTGCAGACAAAACAGACAACTCAGATGCTATCTTGATAGAACTAAGTCTTTCAGATCTTGGATCAATTGTTCATTTTTTGGGAAGCTTAGAAGGAACAACCTGCACCAAAACAAGACTATTCCAGATCTTTGTCTAAGGCTATTACATTTTGGTATACTCACCATAACAAAAGTATTCTAGGGAGGGTCAAGGCCCATTCTACCAGGGCCTTGGCCTCATCTATGGCTTTTAGGAAAGTGTTGGATTCTAGAAGTATTCAAGAAGCTGCTACTTGGTCCTCTGTACATAATTTCACAAAGCACTATAAGCTTGATTCCTTCTCTAGGTCCAGACCAAGTTTTGCTAGGACCATTCTCCAGGGGCTCTTGCACTCTTCTCCTTCCAACTCCCAAATACAGTTAGCTAAGGTAATTTACCCATATAGCTAAGGCTACTGCAGCAATGATCAATATGTTGAACGTA